>NC_056728.1:1542635673-1542695673 GCF_019279795.1 Protopterus annectens | reverse complement strand
AAGCACCTCACCCCCTGTTTCACTACTTTCATCATGAACCGTTAATTGTCTTACACACACACACACACACACACACACACACACACACACACACACACACACACACATAAAACAATCCAAGGAAAGGCTGGACAGAATTCTTCAATTCCCCACAACTTACTTACCTGCACATTATTGCTATCACTCTGGAATAACTAAGGGTTTCCAGTAACCTGCTGCACTTAAATTATTCCAAATATTAAACTGTACATTAAGCTCTTCCACAGGTTGTAGGCCTAAGCAGTCTAATGGGAAATGTGTGTCACACAATGTTTTAACCAAAAATGTAAATTATGATTACCCTATTCTCAGATAAATAACAGTGCATAAGATAATAAATAATGGATGTCAACCACAAATGCTTAAAGGTTTAATAATGAACTTTACTTAAATAATAACGAAACAGAGCAAATGCAGATTAAAAAAGGCATAGGTTGGAACACACAGAGAAAAAATAAAAGGCAGTAAAAACAGAGAGGAAATATGCACAAAAGCATAAACTCCATATACTTAAATTTCCTGTCTACAGCTTGCTACAGAAATATGACTGTAATGCTAATAAATAATTTTCAGCTAACTACCTTTTCCAAATGGATGCTCCTCACAGGCAAGTCAAGATTACATCTATTTCTCTTCTAGCCTCTAGTGTTCATCACATGATATTATCATCCTGCTGATGTACTGTAGAAAACAAGTAACCAGATAAGTTCTTTTACTTATCATAGCAACAATAAAGACTTCCAATGAACATCCAGGTCTTCTTCTTCTTCTTCTTCTTCTTCTTCTTCTTCTTCTTCTTCTTCTTCTTCATATTCTTATTCTTTTTGGACTCTACCATAAGATGACTTAGTGAAATGCAAGTCTAAATAATTGCATCTCAAACGGCAGTTCCTTTTTTGGTTACACTGGCAACAGGAGACAACACATCTAGAGATCCAACATACTTCAAAAGATATTCCATGTTCTTTTGTATTCAAAAAAGACAAATGTTACACATTCCTCAACAATGAGAACAGTCTGACTGCAGATGAGCAAAAGAGAGAAGAGAAGGAAAAACATGTAATAGTTTTACCCTTTCCCCTGAGCCTGGCATTACATCTGTCTTTCCAGAGGGAATATGTTAAATTCCCACTATTATCCATGTTACTGTCAGATCTCAATAATGTCAGTATTTTGCATCAGATCAATGTTTTGAATCTCAAGCAACAAAATACAAAATTCAGCTGCAGTTACTGTGGGAACATCAGAAGACATGCAGCAGTAGTAATCTGTGGTCAAGGTCATTTCCTGTAGTAGGTAACATCTTCAAGAAATAATTTAACTTCTAAATTTGACCAAAGTGCCACTTGGTTCAGTGAGCAAATGGAGTTTTTAACAAATACATTTATAGATTTCTAGAGTTTGCACGGCAGACTCAGTGCATGGACCAAAATCATGTTCCCAATACCCATCAGCATAGGGCACGTCAGTCTACAGGACAGAAAAAAAAGTCTGTCTCAGGATGAATTTATGGGTACCGATCCAATTGTCAAGATTTGCCTTAAAGGAACCTTGGCTATCATTCTATTTTATATGTAAAGGAAGATTATGTCACAGATGGAGAATCATTAAGTAATTAAGCTGTCCAACACTTCTTATTTATTTGTTGATGGCAATCCAAGTCTTTAGCTTAAATGTTTGTGAAGCCATTTGTTTTGTAGATATGTAAGAGACAAAGGAGGACTGAGTCTTTAAGAACACAGAATGCTAGACATAAAATCACCTCTAGAAGAGACAGAGCTTCAAGCCTCTCTTGGTAGCTGAGGGTCTTTAATTCAATTTATTAGAAACCTCTGATGTCGTTCTTCCAGTGTAATTTGTTTTGATAGATGCATACTAAATGAGATATAATATTCTATAGTTAATCTGTGCTAGGCAGAGTATAGAGGAAAGATTATTTATTTTGACTTCCATAAGGTATCTTCAGTTTTTAATAATTCTAATTTAGAAGTATTTCCTTGATGCTGTTGTTATGTGGTGGACAAAGGATAGAGAGCTGTTTACAAAAGTGCCAAGATCTCTTTCAACTATATCAGTGTGGAGTGGGTTGCTGTCTGTAATTTAAGATGCTTTTAAAATGTATCAGAGATGACAATTCTATACTTATTTTCATTCAATTTAAGCCCATTTACAATACATCACTGATATGTATGATTTAGCCTTTTCTGTAGTAACACAGTATCAGATCCAAGTGAATGACAACATCTAGCTTGCAGTCATCAGCAAATTTAGTTAGCCAAATGTCTGGGTTAGCGACGTGGAGTTCTGAGAGGTAGATGCTAAAATGAAGAGGGTTACTGTACAGAGCATGGAAGAATGTCACTAGTCATAGTTTTGCTTTCTGAGGTACCTCCTGCTACTTTTACTATGTGGATTCTACCTGTCAGTTTACTTTCCAACTGACAATAAGGTTCTGCAATTAGTTCTTTGAGTTTATTTATAATTCCAGTATGAGGAATAACATTAACTGCCCTTGCCAGATCTAGGCACACTGTATGAACTGCCTGGCCGTTATCTCAGCTTCAGTAACATTCTTGAAGGAATTTACTAACTTAAGTAGCCATGGTCTTCCTTTGAGAAAACCATATTGTTGCAGGTCTAAAGCAATACAATTTTTTTTTATACTGGAGCTTATGAATTCAGACTGAACACATTCCATGGCTTTGGAAATGTTAATACTTTTTAGACTGATGAGTCTCTAGTCCCTGGGATCTGAGGTGTGGTCTCCTTTTCTGGACTGGCATACCAACACCCATACGTTCATGCTTCAGGAACATACTCTGTGGCTGTACCTAAGTGGAAGAGTTTTAGGATGGATTCAGAGAGGGCATGTTTAGTGCTGTCACTGACACGATCGGAACATGTACATTATCAAGGCACATGGAGGTGGTATTGTTTATTTAGAGAGTGAAGTTAGTTATGTTCCATAACAGGAAACTATTCTCAAAATGGGATATCAGGCCATCACCAGATGCATAATTATTAGCACCTGGAGAGTTAAAATGAGAAGTACTTTAAGCAGATGAATGAATTTGGGATAAGGCCATGTCTATGTTAGCTACATAAACAGACAATTCACATTATGAGTCATAAATCTTTTTACTTTTGTTTTATACTCTTAGCTGAAAGAACCCTAAATGTAAAATAAAACCAGGTTTGCTTAGAAACACTTTCATCACATCTTATCATTTGCTTCAAGCTATGATTTTCACATAAAATATCTAGAAAACTATGTCAATGACTGTGTTACTTAGTAGTTTCAAGGACTCCAATAACCCTACTGTGTCTCTTTTCTGTTGAATACAACTGAAAAAGGCAGTCAAAGGCCTGGTGGTTTATACGGGTTACATTTTATGTAATTCCATGCACAGGACTACACCAGCTCTCCCATAATATCAGAGATACCCACTCATTCGGAAAGAATTCGACAGTGACTCCCTCTGTACCTCTAACTACTCAGTAGATCCTAATATTATTCTTTTGATGCCTGTTTTCTAGATCCTTATCGCTGAAAACTATTAACTCTCTGAGTATATCAGTTCAGAAGTCCACAGTCAAAAAAAGGTTATGGGTGTTTAATTAAAAATTACACTAACTCAATGCAGATGCATAGATTACTGGCTATGTTGACAGAGTAGAAACCCCTGACACATCTGGCTGACTCTTATCTATTATTACTAGATAATGATAAGCTGCAGAGACTACAAATCTAATGACTTAATCTCTGTCAGTCATCATAAATGATTGTGTGTATCATACCTCTTAACCTCTTAGTGCACGAAATCTGGACAAAGCCTGACATAATGAGTGGACAAAGGCCCAAAAATAGGGGCACACTTTAAATATTGCTGTTATAGACTTAGAAAGTTGTTAGAGTAACAGGATTTGTGTTGGTATGCATTTTCTGAAGAATATGAAGTCTGAAACTCAAATACATGTCATTATTCTCAGCTAGAGCGTCTTCTGTGTGGAGGCATACGTGAATGGGGCGTGCCTTTGTTGAAGGTTGTGCTTCAGGGCTGGTAACCCAGTACAGAAAAATCCACTACCAATAATTAGCGGACTGGAGTTCCGCTGTGGCGACCCCTAACCGGGAAAAGCCAAGACACAAACAATTTAGTGATTTTAATCCTTATATCATCCCAGTGATTTGTCAAAAAACACATTTTTTATGAGGAACAGACCAAACATATATGAGACAAAAATCTGGACATTCTGTGAAAATTTGTACATTTGAGAGGTATGATGTCTATCCATTCATCTATGAATTATATTGCAATTTATGACCAAACTCATCCCCTGGAAGTTTGTATCAATCATCTCCTTCCATAAGAAAAGCACTTCATGATACTTCCTTTAAACTATTAATTTTGTGCTTTCAAACTACAGACTCAAGTTATGAAAAATCAAAAATTTGAAAGATGGTACCTGTGATACCCCAACACTTGCCCAGTAATCAAGGACCCTCAATCCTCACCACTAGCAACAGTGGGGACGTACACAATGGGAGGATCACAAGTACACACACAATAAAGTGCAATTTCCATTAACAGCACACAGAGATCACAGTCAGTCTGGGGCTGGTTTCTCCCTCTTTCTCTAGATCCCCAATAAGACTTCCCACTAGCACAGCTATAGAGTTGAGATCTCAGCTGAGTGGCCAAGCCAAGACCTCCAGCACCCTCTCTGTCCAACCAGTGCTTTGTGTCTCTGCCAAAGTAGCTAAAACACACACTCTTTGAGATTTGATTTATATACACACACACACACACACACACACACACACACACACACACACACACACACACACACCTGGGAAAGCCTGGCACAGGTTTACTAGCTATGTCTCCTTCTGCCCAGGCTATAAGGTAGTTTTGACGGCCACCAGCCACTCCTTATCAGCTACTTTAAGGCCCTTAACAAGGGGTGTCCAATCTTACTGTGTAATGTTACTATTAATACAAATGGTAGTTCAACCAAGAGCAGAGCTATTAGGAAAGGCCCACAATGTCACCGAATAAATGTGCAAGTACTCTCACAACTTAAAAATATCTCACAAATATCAGCCACAATGAGAGGTTTAAATATATTTAATAAGAAATAAGAAAAGAACAAGAAAATGCTCAGTAAATAATCACAGTTACATCAGAGTTCAAAATCACAGGAAATATTTAAAACAACATTGCAGGACAGTCTCAAATAAATAAAGAAAAACATCTAAATTAAGCTTAGCTATATTCCTAACTATATCTAAAAGAATTATACTGTACCCTAGTACACTTACTTATAGACCAGGCAGGCAAATGTTGTGAGTGTATGTTCTTGTCAGGTCAAAGACAAAATACAAAATGCCCAGTCTCTCTCTCACAGAGTTCTTAAATTAACATCTCAGATGTTACTGCTGGGTTAGCTTGTAGGATGACATCACTTCTTGTCATCTGACTTTAGTTCCCAAGCTAAACCCCATTGCTAGAAACTGCCAGCCTTTAGCATCTACCTGTGAAAAATATATAGCCCTTAGATCTTTGCAGCTGCTGGAAGACATAAAATAATAAAACATTTACAAGACAATCCAGAAGGCTCCCTAGTTTTAGACATCCTGTCCCCTTGCTGCATTGAAACTACCTTTTATGGCACAGTTAGAAAATAATTTAATTTCAACTATTTTTCTGAAGTTTTGCAAGTTTCAGTTCCCACTGTTAAAATACATGCATTTACACAGTTAGAATAGTTTATATACATTTCTGTTCTTTTCCAGTAGGGTACACTGTGGATATATCTTTAAGCTCAGTATTTTACAAACTTTTTCAACACATACTTCTGTACCAGCAGATTGATATACAAACAACATACAGTTCTATTACATTGGTAACACAAGCATATGAATCATGTTGATATTCACAAATGACATATTTGAAGACTCAGGCTAGTTTTTCAGGTGACCCTTGAGAAATGTTGTTTGAGAGGGTTGAGCCTATCTGGGAATACATTACCCCATTCCCTGTCTTGAGACGCCATCTATGTTGGCATTGCTAACCCCACTGCAGTGCTGCACTGTCATATCATATGCCGGCAGTCCTAGGCTCCACCATAGTAATTTAGGATTTTCCTGGTTGGCTCCCTATAGCCACAGATCCCCCTTGGACTCCTCCCACCTCTTACTGAAAATACTTAGTACAAGAGCCTCCCTATCACAGTAAGGTTTCATCATGTTAACATGGTACAGTTTGTGCCCCTGCCTCCTGCCTAGCAGTTCTACCATGTAGTTAACATCACTGACCTTCTTTACCACCTTGTAGGGTCCCTCCCAAACTGCCTGCAGCTTGTTGTGTCTGACACGAATGAGAACCATTACCTGCTGCCCTACAGCACACTCTCTAGCTCAACCATTCCTGTCATACCAGATGTTTTTCTGCTGTTGGGCTTCTGACAGGTTCTCCTGAGCCAAGCCTATGAGTTTCCTGAGCCTTGTCTGGAGGTTTAGGACATATGCTAAAACAGACTCCTGGTGGGATTCACACTCACCCAATCTAGAGGACCCCTCACCCTATGCCCATACAGCAACTCAAATGGTGAAAAACCTGTAGATTCCTGGGGCACTCTCTGTAAGCAAAAAACAGATGGGGCAAATATTTGCCCCACTCCCTCTTGAACTGGTCTGTAAATGCCCGTAGCATGGTCTTTAGTGTAGAGTTTAACCTCTCCACCAGACCATTAGTCTGTGGATGGTAGGGGGTGGTCTTTAGGTGCGTCACCCCACAGTGCTTCCACAGACAAACCAGCAGGTCTGACATGAAGCTGGCACCTCTGTCAGTCAGTATTTTGTTTGGGAAACCTACCCTGCTGAAAATCTCTAGCAAAGCATTTTACACCTTTTCTGCCTCAATGGAGGACAATACCACTGCCTCAGGGTATCTGGTAGCATAATCTACTACCACTAGGATATACTTCCCTGTGGAACTTGTGGTACTCAGAGACCCCACAATATCCATAGCTACTGTCTGAAATGACTCCTGAATCACAGACAAAGGCATCCAAGGAGCTTTGACATTGTTCCCTGTCTTGCATACTTTTTGCCACTGCTCACAGGTCCTGCAGTACCCTGTTACATCTCTGGAAATCCCAGGCCAATGAAACTTCTGCATAATACGTCTCTTTGTACGATTTATTCCCATATGACCTGCAAAGGGAATATCATGGGCTATGGCTAGAAGTGCCAGACAGTAGGCTCTGGGCACTACCAACTGCTGTATTCTCACACACTCTAGCCCTCCCTCAGGGGTCCACTCTCTTTACAATAACTCTTTGTCCCAGTATACAGATTCCACTTTTCCTTGACAATCAGGTGCCTGCCTGACTGGCTACCTCACTTAGGCCTTGTAATGTAGGGTCTGTAAGCTAAGCCTGTCTCCACTGTCTCTTGGTATCCCTTCCCAGTTCCCCTTCCACAGGAAGTGTGGTATCCTTTGACAGTGATGCCTTACTCTCACCTCTGCCCTTGCACAGGAAGTGATGTCAGTATTTTGAGGAAATATCACATTCTGTATAGTAAAACACATGGTGTGAAAGCTTGTTTACTTTTATTTTTATTGTTAGATTTATTGTTTGATTAAAGGCATTTATCTGTGCTATTTTTTTCTTTCTTTCTTTCTATTGTTTTACATTTTTTGTACCTGGCTTAATTTAATCTGTTTGAACTACCTACTGTAAACAATATTATATGGTTATCGGCATTTATTGTTGTGTATACACATGCATTAAGGCACAAGGAAAATTTGCAAGGTGCAAATTTTACTGCAAGCCCAGAGGTGTTAAGAGGCATAATATTTAGGCAGGAGGTAATATCTATACCATGCATACCCACAAGTCCATTACTATATTTATAAAATGGGTATCTGCACTGTTTGCAATTTAAATGTAACATTTAGTAGTTTATGTAAGATAATTATATACTTTGTAATGCATTTTAGTGTAAAATGCTACATAAATTCATGTTAACAAATGAATTGCTGTACACACAATTTTTAACTATGTAGGATGGTGGTATGAACATTTTGGAATAGTTATTTAATGAACCCTTCTGTCAAATGTTCCACATTACTGCACAATTCTATTTCTAAACAGGTGCCAACACTGTACACAGCTCAACGTCAGTCTTATTAACTTTCTGAGACAGTGAACATTTTGCAGTTAGTCTGAAATCATCATAAACCCATTAATTTATTTTTAGTGTGATGTGAAGTTCAGTTATGTGAGGTAGTCACAGTAACAGAAGATTTATGAGTAATAGGATCATTGATACAAGAAAGTATATATTTGATTTGGAATGAAGCAATGCATTTACATTTTCTGTGACTTAAAGCCACAAGCTATCTAGCCTGCATAACCGAGTACTGACCGATAAACGAGACCAGATGAGAACTGCACATCAGTAGAACTATGCTTCACAAACATGTATTACTGTCTTCCAGGTAACACCCTCCTCAAAAATCTTTGCAAGAGTTTACATTTTGGGGGTAACTGCAAGTACTGAAAACATATATATGCAAGCAGAAACACTTCTCTTCCATCATTTCTCTTTATTTGTTTTGGGGGATGGTATGCATGTTGCTTTATCTAATTTAGTTCATTAATTTTTATGTGTGCTTTAAGGTTTCAATATGTACTTGTGTTTATGCAGTGTTTTACTTTAGTTTAGCTATCATTAAACATATTTCTTATTTCAATCAAAGCCTAGCAGAGACATGTTACTGTGTGTGTGTGTGTGTGTGTGTGTGTGTGTGTGTGTGTGTGTGTGTGTGTGTGTGTGTGTGTGTGTGTATATAGTCGCAGTCCTGATTTCTATTTTTGATTTCTTCTTCAACGTTATTTTATGCAGATCTAGTAATGTATTTTAGTTGGAAGTGTATGCTTCTGATGTTTGACATTTCAAGGAGGTAGTACTTTCTTGGAGATAGAAGTCTGTAAGACAGAATGGATCTGTTACTGAATGTGAAGTCTGGCTGGTCTTGACTAGTTCTCTTAATTGCTAGGAAAAGATTTCGTGTACAAGCAACTACCAGTGTGATTGTTTAATACTCGATGATCATTTGATTGAAAGTGGTAATGCCTACTGTTTCCTTTTGGTCATGTTTCTAGCCCTTCATCCTAATAATCTGCCAGGCATCTTTAATCTTCTTAAACTGATTGCTTGCCTTCATGTCATCTGACTTGATTATCCTGTTATCCTCCCTAAAGAGATTTTTTATTGGTTTTTGCTTCCTGTATGCATTATTTACTTGCATTATATTTAATATGATGAACCCCAGAGTGATTCTCTAACCCTGACAAATACCATTTAACCTTTTTATCCTTTTTGAGTGTTAGATAAGCCTTATATAAATTCTCTACAAGCCTTGGGCTGTTGGAATAACATAATTCATATAGCTCACTGTAAGAAACCTTCTTTAAAGCACTGCCTAAGCATGCAAAGGAATAGAAAATGTTTATTTCTATATTGCAATTTGTTCAGGTGAAAATAGACAGTTTAACTTACATTTCAGTTAATAAAACTATTATGTTATGCTCACTTTCCGGTTACAATTTCATTTATCCTTTTATTCTCATTGTGCACTACCAAAATGCATGCCCTTTCTGGAAAATAGGAAGGCAGGTTTGGTTCATAGGTTCTTACTAAGTGTGTGGCCAGTGGAGGTGACCATAAAGCTTGTCCACATCTCCCACTAGCATTGGCTGATGAATCTGGGAAGCTCACAATCATCCATCTAGACTAGTTTTAAAGGGGCAAGGGAGGTACTCTGCTTGACAGGGAAGAGCAACCTATTCAAGAAATAGAGGATGTGTTGGTTAGGTATCTGTTATGCTGTTTGGTATTGTTGATGGGTAATTTAGGTTTAGGTCTATGGAGTGGGAGTTTATTTTGACACTGGTTCTATTTAGGTAAAGGAGTTCAAAGAATGCCTGTGACTTTATCAGTTTGGTTTCTGTCAGACAGCCCAATTACCAGTCCAGCAAACTATGCATCAGATAATGTGGAGTTGTGAGATTATATCAATAATCCCAGCAAAGAAGAATAGTGTTAAAGGCCTTGGCAATGACCAGTGATGCAGTGTGGCCTGTATGGCCTTTATCCATGGCCTCACCATCCCTTTCAAAGAACTCAGCTAGGTTGATCAGTCATGATCTGCCTTTTACAAAGCTTTACTGATGTACGTGCAGGGATACAAGGTCACTTATATCATTGTTTATTACTCCAGCTATACTACATTCCAAAACTTGCAAATAGTACTAGTGAGACTAATAGGCCTGTAATTCCTTAGTTCAACACAGTGACCATCTTTATGCAAGGGCAACATAACTGCCATTCTCCATACTTCGGGCACAATGCCAGTGGAGAGACTCAGGCTCTTTGAATTAGTAACAATCTATGTTTATAGTTGGCCTTATATTTCCTAATGGTAAGTTTGAGAGACTTGCTTACAAGTTTCATATTCCTTTTATAATGAAGACTTGGACATGTTTTAGTGATGGTCATGAGATTTTTCTTTTTATTATACAGTTTGTTGATGTGGCAGTTCCACCATATGGGTTTAAGTTTTAAACCTGTCATTAGGCTTACTCCAGACTGGTATGGATGCCTAAATGTATCTAGCTATCTGTCTGTCTGTATATCTATCTATCTGTTTATATGTCTGTCTATATGTTTCTATCTGTCTGTCTATTTATCTGTCTGTCTGTATATCTATCTGTGTATATGTCTGTCTATCTGTCTATATATCTGTCTATCTGTCTGTCTGCCTGAACAGGGAGTACACTTCAGAGCAGTGCACAGCAGCCTCAGTTACAGGATTTGCAAGGGATCTACACAGACTGTGGTTTTAATATCAGTGCAGTAAAAATGCTAAGTTTCAGAATAACAACAGTTTGCTTTTATGTAAGTGGTTTGAGTCTTCTAACTGATGCACAAGGTAGGAAAAATGAGCAGCACAGAAAGTACTACCTGTTAGACACAGGGAAAAGATTTATAAAAGTGATAACCAATGACGGTGTGGTATATTGAAGATTTACCCATGGATGCTGTGGTTTAATCACAAGGGCAAAGCCCAGTGATAAAACAAAGACAACCGTGGGTAAATCTTCAATATACCACACCACTGAGTCAGTTATTGCTATTATACAATGACATTTAAGAAAAAAATTACTTACTTTTCTTAAATAATGTCATTGTATGATGGCTTCATGATGTTCTTCCACTTTCCGAGGATATTCCGCTGCTTTCTTTGATGTACTACTCGTGCGTATGGGACTTTCATTCCCATGCTTATGCAGTACATCAGTGCTGTGTAAAGGGTGTTGTATATAGGAAGCAATGGACAAAGAAAGATCTCTATTGCTGTTTTTTTTTTTAAATACCAGGACACTTTGAAGGTACGGAAGAGATGGGACATAGACAATAAAAGGATGATCAGGTACGTTTCTCTAGTTTTTCATAATATACCTGATTATTCTTTTATTTTTGTCTGTCCCATCTCTCTTGTTGGTTTCAAGTGTCTAGTTTTGCAAGTTTATTTATTTTTCTTTTTTTTAAGGGAAAGAAAGTGAAATTTTTATGGCATATATTAATGGAAAAAAGTCCAAGCGACCAGACCTTCTTCCATTGGTATATGTTTGGATTTACAATGGGCACGCTGGTTGGGCTGACCAATCAGCGGGCTCGTTTTGGAATGTTAACGGCCAGTCATTGTAGAATATATTAGTTATACTCATTCATCCTATATTTGCAGAGTTTACAGTATATGCTAAAGTCAGAGGACTGACACCTGTCTACCATTATCATTCAGGTGTATACCACCAAAGCAGCTCTGTGATGTCAGTATCCCTATGTTCTTATCATTGAAATATACACATGCTGCAGTAGTTCTGTGATGTCACTCTACCGATGCTATTGTCATTCAGGTGTACACAAAACACACTAGCTGTATAATATAATGTAATATGATGTAATATAATATACTATAATAATATAATTTATAGGTATTTCTGTTTCTAATGCATCTTGCTACCATTTACCTTTACATCATCAGTGATGGAGTAATCCTGCTTCTTTATGGAGTATGTTGCTACATTCACTGTTTATTTATTTATTATTTATTTGACATTCGTTCATCTGGAAAGTCATTCTGGGACAAAAAGAACCCATTTTCAGCAGAGGCCTGAGGAAAAAAGCCCCAACTTACAGACAATTATGTACATACATATTACTACATCTTTGCTTTATGCAGTGGATAGTTAGCTTAACTTCATAAGGAGAAACATACAGCCAAGCATTTTAACTTCACATACAGGGTAACACATTAAAACATCCATGTACAAATATGTAATAATTTATTTTCTGCATTAACATAGAGGATAAGTATTTTACATTCTTTCATATGGTAGTGCATGTTATTCTTTGGTCCTTCCTTGTAGTTTGACACAGGGATATTTTGTTAAGCAGCCATTACTTTATAATAGAAGAGAAAAAGCATTGTGAAGAGATGAGGGAAGAGTGTAGGAACGAGAGGTCTGCTGTACCAAATATGGGTTTTGGTAATAGGGTTAGTCAGGGGGTAGAAATGTAGAGAATAAGTTAACCTGGAGAAGCTCAGCCAGGGGTGGATATATATAATAATTTGTGTCACTTCAAATGTCTGTGCAGTTTATTTGATTCTAAATGTCATTGTCTTGTTGCTTGTATATAATTGCAACACTGGCTGAGCCTGTAATTGGTCAGTGCTGATCAGTGTTCTACCACAGTTAACAAATGTAAATACATTTATATCAATATCCCAAACCTCTTATCATTCAGGTCTGTACCACCACCAGTAGTTCTGTGGTGTTTCTGTCCTGATGCTATGATTCAGGGGTCCACAGACCACAGCAGTTCTATGACATCAATGTCTTGAAACTGTTATAATTCAGGTGTGAGTCAGCCACACTAGCTGAACGATATCACTTTCCTGATGTTGTTAACAATCAGGTCTGAGTCACCCCCACTAGCTCTACTATGTCACTATCCTGTTACTAGTTGAACGATATCACTTTCCTGATGTTGTTAACAATCAGGTCTGAGTTACCCCCACTAGTTGAATGATATCACTTTCCTGATGTTGTTATCATTCAGGTGTGAGTCACCCACACTAGCTGAATAATATCACTTTCCTGATGTTGTTATCACTCAGGTCTGAGTCACCCCCACTAGCTCTACTATGTCACTATCCTGTTACTTATATTATTCATGTGTTTTCCACCCAGACTAGCTCTGTGATGTCAGTATCCTGATGCGTTTACCATTCAAGTGTGAACCACCCTCGGTAGCTTTATGATGTCACTATCCTTATGCTATTATGCAATATCTACAGTATTATATAACATCAGTATTCTGATTCTCTTACCATCCAGATGTGTATCACCCATAAAAACTGTATAATGTCAGTATCTTGATGGGATTATTCGAAAAAAAGATAATGGCCTTTATGACAATAATATTCAGTATGTATCCTTTCACAGCAACACTAATAATGACATGGAAGATCTTTGGATTAATTTTATATGCTTCATGCATTTATTTGGACAACATAATGGCATAAATCATTCATAGGAAGTATAATGTTCAGGGGTTCAAGGATATCTCTTAAAGCAGGCCACATTAATATCTTATTTGCACTATAAACAGTGTGTGTGTGTGTGTGTGTGTGTGTGTGTGTGTGTGTGTGTGCGCGTGTGTGTGTGTGTGTGTGTGTGTGTGTGTGTGTGTGTGTGTGTGTGTGTGTGTGTGTGTGTGTGTGTGTGTGTGTGTGTGTGTGTCAGGATAAAAAAATACAAAATAACAAAAGAATGTAAGGCAGTAATTATTAGTGCAGTTGATTTTGCGTGATACTTTGTGCAACTTCCAACTCCTGATCTTAATGCTATGCAGGCTTAGTGTGATCCTTTTAGCATACTGAGTCCTGTTCGTAGTACAACATAAA
This sequence comes from Protopterus annectens, assembly GCF_019279795.1. Taxonomy (NCBI): domain Eukaryota; kingdom Metazoa; phylum Chordata; order Ceratodontiformes; family Protopteridae; genus Protopterus; species Protopterus annectens. Next base: position 1,542,681,586 of record NC_056728.1, on the reverse strand, counting down.
ATATGAATTCTGGGAAGTCCTAGCTGCAATGCATTTATATCCTGCACACCTCAGTAACTCTCTTTCAGTTAAAATAGCTTCCATACAGATACAGTAGATAGATAACTTTTATTGTAATGAATATCCGATCCACAGTACAGCCTCAAGTGAAAAAGAAGACAGCAAGACTTCCTGAATGCTCTGATCAGGAATAGACAGACAGCTATAATGAAGTCCTGCTTGAAAATCCATGCAGACCAAATGGAATCCATGAATGCCAAATTAAATCCATGCATGTCAAATGGCAACATGTAACTGCAGTGATATGACTTTTAAAGGAACAAGTTCAGGAGTGTTGACTAAAGTGTTTGCTGCATTTGGTGTCAGACTGTCTCTCTGTAGTGTGTGTGTGTGTGTGTGTGTGTGTGTGTGTGTGTGTGTGTGTGTGTGTGTGTGTGTGTGTGTGTGTGTGTGCATGTATGTGTGTGCACTATCTGTACAGGTATCAAAACATTGACCACAAAATGTTGTCAATGTGAACTCATGCTACTGGGTATGTGTTCAGCAATAACCTCAGCTTAGGCAAATTTTAAACTACAATAAAATTAAACATTATTTTTTGCAGAATAGGCTTATATATATTAACTCTGAGATAGCATAATGTCAGTGAAAGGACATATTTCCCAATCCAGAGAACTGAGCAATCTCGCTCACATACATACATACACAAGGATGAAACTGGGCATGTATTTTATATATAGATATATATATATATATATATATATATATATATATATATATATATATATATATATATAGATATATATATATATATATATATATATATATATATATATATATATATATATATATATATATATATATATCACACACAGATAATGAGATAGTACTTGACACCTATTCTAATTAATAGTATATAGTCCTAGGATAGTATGAATCAAGCACACAAAATTCTGGCTCCTTCCCTCCTCAGTGACTTAGTCCATCACTTTTTTAATTGGACAAGTCTGCATTTAGAGAGTTCAAGTTTGTATTCTATCAAGCTGGTATGCCAACTTAATTTAATTCAGGGATGTGGAGAGCTGCAACCTATCCCAGCACTCACTGATTGCAAAGCATAGAAATTAATCCTGAATGATGCTTCAAACCATCATGGGATGCATATACTTAGTCTTACATGGCAGTCATACAACTATGGACAGACTTTTGGGATATAGAAAGAAAGTGGAGTACCTAGTTTAAATCCACACAGACAGAGGGAAAATATACAGTTTGCATGCAGAATGTACACCCAGCCAAGAAATGAACTGTAAAACCAACTACTTTCTGTCTAGACATATTCAGAGGTGGCATTAGTGTTAACTTAATATGAGAAAGACAGAGAAACCCATTTACTGGTTACTCTCTGCTCTTAAAGCATGTACTCCATTCGTTTTTTTTTTTTTTTCATGCTTGCATTAAATAAGTAACACTGAATGAGTCACCATATTTACAGGCAGAAATACCCTCAGTTTGTTGCCTGTCACCAGTCAGCAGAGATAGGTTGCCATACACATTCCTTACTAAACAATGGAGGAAAACACTACTTTATCACTGATACACAGATCTATAAATTTTGTTTTAATTTGGAATGTCCTTGCAGCTCAAGTAATGTCTTTGGGCTTTAAAAGTTCATTAGGTAAAGTTAAAAACAAAACATTATTTTTTTTTTTTTATAAAGGTTACTGTGGAAACAGTTTATTATAGATATGGAGAAGAATAATGGATACTATTATCTCCATGTCCAGATCAGATCTTGACACCTCTCAATTAGCCCATCAGTCCCTGGGTTTGGTTTATTTGTCATTTTATTTATTTTATTTTATTTTATTTGCTGTTTGTTAACCGGGTTAGCCTGGCTGGGTAGATGCCCTTTTTCAGCTGAGACCCGAGGAGAATAGCTCCAAAAACAAAATTAAATTTCTTACAATGAAAATACAGATATAAGCAAAAACATACAAGGAGAATATGATTCATCGTATACAAGCTTTGAAAAAGATACACTAACAATCTTAAAAATACATGTATTGAAATGTTGTACAGTAACAGATTGGAGAAGAGGGAAGGACTAGTATGTAAGCAAATCGTAGGTATAGAGTGGAGTCTAGTCAGAGAATAGTGGGGAATGGACAAGAGAAATGGTTGTAAGATATAGGTGAGATTTATCTATCGAATATCGACAGATTATGTATTTTCATATATGGAATACCTTGTTCTTTGCAGTCATATATATAATGCTACAGTTTCAAGGTTTGGCATGCTGCTGTGATATATAGCTTACACACTATAACTCTTAATTTCATTATTTTGCATTTTGCAATGTCTCGATTGCTGCTTAAACTGTTTACCGATATCACTCAGATTTTTATATACTACCTTTCCTTACATTAATAGCCATTCTAACAGTGCAATATTATACCACTGCAAAGCCACAGCAACATTTGAAAAGGCTTAATTAATAACGTGCTAAAAGTGCATTCAACCAGCTCTTGTTGCATCTTATGGCTTGAATTGCATTGTTTTCCATTTATAATGCTATATCTAAGGTTAAGTATGATTTTGATATATCGTATACATTCTTATTGTGTATGTCAGGAAAACTGTAATGGACTGAAGAATTCTGCTGCTCTTCCCATGAAAATGTAGGAAAGTGAACTGCACTGTACTAATGTTTCCAGAGTTAAGAAAATGTTCTGTAACTGCAATATTTAAAATAAATGTATACATACAGGTATATTGAGTTAAAATGTTCAGTAACAGTGCAACATAAAAAGTAGTAAATAAAATGTTCATTTACTGTTGTAGAAATGTAATGCGATTTTATAAGTAACGCTGTCCCTGCTTCTTGACTGTGCAAATCTCAGCATTACAACTCTAATGTTATTTGAAAACTGTTGTACTGAGTCTGATGATGATTGATAATGAGATGACTGATGATGACGACTTAGCAGTTAGTTGGGATCACTCTATTCGGAAGTGTATACAGAGGTGGAAACAGGAAAATGACTTGTAGAATTCAAACTAAAACCACAGGAAATTCTATTTCTGTACTTATTAGAGGAAAAACACCAACATGGCAACATTGCAAGCCTCACTATTTTATTGGTACACAAAAGGTTAAGTGCTTTTGTTCGATTAAATAACAAACTTCATTAGTTTCATTTTTACAGTATTTAGAAATGTACAGAAGTAACTTTATATAATGAAACTTATTAGCTGCTTTTTATTTGACTGCACTTATTTAAATACTGTTAAGAAAGCCTGTGATAATGGTTGGTTTATGAATATTTATGAGGAGTAAGATGGTCATCTAAACTGATTGGTTGGTTAACTGTAATCTGAATGTTTAAGATTATTTAATAGAAGACTGGAAAGGAAGTGTTGTTCTGAACACAGGATCATAGGAAGAATCATATGAGGTTACTAGGCTAATGGCCCTGGGTCCAGGGCCCTTAAAAGCCTAGCCAAGATTTTATCCCCAAAAATGAAACCTCAGTCAGTAACTGTCACCCCTGTTAGTGAGGGACAAAGGTAGAACCCCTGGGACTAATTGGTGGTTTCCCATTCACTAATCAAGGCTGCACATGAAGAGGGTCAGCAAGGTACTCTGTTTAACATGTATGGGAAGTCTATTTGAAAGATAGGGCAGCCACTGGGAGACAAACCTGTCTCTCCATCAGGTATTGTTGATGTTGCATATTCGATTTAGGCCTTTTGAGTGTGTAATGCGTGAGGAGTTAGTCTTACAGATATGGAGAATCTCTAGTAGGGTCGGGTCCAATATTGCCTTGTAGGCAAGACACAGATCATCTCTTTTTTTGTTTTGAAAAAAAAATGTATTTTTCATATATAATAATAATTAATATTGCAGTGTTCTATATAGATAGATGTTATAACATTCTATATACACTATATACAACTGGCTTGAACAATTAATAATGGAAAAATACGACAAATATAAAGAGAAGGAAAAAAACTAAAATTATTTGAACAAACAAAAACTTAAATTAAGGTACACACAAAGGATTAGTCTGAGTTCAGTTCTAATGTCTCAATAAGAGCAAGGATTTTCACCCAAGGATTGTTAGTCCATTTTCTAGGAACAATTCTCTGTTCTTTGACTTTGATTTCAAGAAACACACGATTTCTTTCAACAATTTCAAGAATTCTCCAATAGTGGGTTCTTGTATTGACTTCCATTTTCTTGTTATACATTTTCTCGCCACAGCCAATATGGACCATAATAGATATAAATCCTTTTTACTCATTTCCGCAATATCATTTGCATTTAAAAAAAATAGAGAATTGGTTAAAACAAATGCATTTGTGAAAATAGCTTAAATGAATTTAGTAATTTCTTCCGAAAATGTTTTAATGTTAATACATTCATAAAACACACAAATCCAATATGCTTTACAATTTAATAAACATTTCCAGCAGATAGTATTTTTTGCTTTTGTAAATTTAGCTAATTTATCTGGTGTGATATTTGCTCTGTGTATAAATCTCCAGTTATAGATTTTCCCTACTTGTAAATTAAATGTAGAGTTGATAGAATATAAGTGATTGGCTTTACTTTCAGCTATTACATTTGTTTGAAGTCCTTTAGTTATGTAGTTCCAAAATTATAAGTTAGTGTTGGTTTTATAGTTCAATAAAATTGTATATATTTTGATGTCAAGTTTGTCCAATTAAGTTTGTTATATATTACTTCAGACATAAGATTTATGAAATTAGGGCTAGTCTTGTAAAAAGAGCTAATTATTATTATATTTAAATCTTGGGCATGTGACAATATGCTTTGAAGTACCAACCAATCAGTGTCTGGTATATTAAATGTATTTTGAATTTGTTGAATGTCTAACACTTTTTGATCTTTTATACAATGTTGCCAACAACTAAAAGTTTTCATCTTCCAATTTATTAAAGTATTTTTATGAATTGTATTAAAGAAGTTTTTTGTAGAACTAAAGGGTATTAATAAATCTAACCATATTTTAATGTCTGAATTGGAATAAGTAAAGCTTCTAAATATACTATATAAGTTATTTATATAATTTAAATTAGTTGGTTTTGATATATTATATTGAATAGTAATCATTAAACCATACCACAATATATTTTGTTCTATTGTGATGAGATTTTTAGTTATTTTATTTTCATTTAGGAAAATAATAGTATGCAAAGATTTCCATATTGAGGAATGAGTCTATATCAGTTCATCGAAACGTCTGAAGTTCGAACACCATATGTTTGAACTTTAAACCACGAACTGCAAAAACATTGAAGTCTTAAAGCAGAGATTTTTTTCCCAGGGAAAAAAAAATTGCTGTTCCAAGAAACACACATGCAACAAAAACACACCAAATCAATATCAATCTACACACATACACTCAAAATCCTACATCTAATCCTACACTAAACTGTACATACACTACTACCTATCCACTTACCTTAACCCAAACCCTATCCCTAAGTTCCGTCACTATCGCACACCCACCTCACCCGCGCCCTAACCCTAACTCACCTAACCCGCACCCTAACCTTAACAGCCACACAATCGCACACTTACCTGAACCCGACCCGTAACTTCCCACCACAGTCCTGATACTCATGAAGCCACAGAAACAGCCCACCTAATTCTTTCCCTGGGAAAGAATTCGGTGGGCTGTGGCTTCGTGATTACCAGTGTTCGAACTTTACAGTTCGAACATCTGGTATTCGATATTCAGCCATTTCGACGGACTGATATAAACCCAGGAATAATTACTATCAAACCAATTAATGATAATTTTAAAAATAGAAGTTTTATATATATCTCTATGTCTGGAAAGTTGATTCCACCTCTTTCCCATGGTCTGATGTGATGTGAGTATGCTATCCTATTTCTTTTTGGATACCAAAGGAAGTTTAGAAGGATTTTATTTATTATTTTTAAATATTTTCTTTCTGGAATCATTGATATGGCTTGCGCAATGTGGTTTATTTTGGCCAGTAATATCATTTTTATAATTTGCAGTCTGTATTCAAATTTCAAATGCATTTTATTCCATTTTGTAGTTAATATTTTTATATTATTTATTATATAATTATAGTTTTGGGCAGTGTAGATTCTAAACTGTCACTTAGTATTATTCCTAAATATTTTATCGTGAAAACTTGTTTGCCTGTTATATGACTCTTGTTTAATAAGGAGTCTATTTTTTTATTTAAAAGTAGATAATTTGACTTTGTCTTGTTAAAAGAAAGACCAGAGATTAAATAGAATGTATCTACTTGTTTATCTAGTTCTAATTAACTTTATACTCTTATCTACTTACTCTCCACCCTTTACTACTTTAGCACTGTGCCTACGTATCCCATATCAACTCACCTCAAACCCCTACTACTACTCTTAATTCTGCCTTTCCTTTTCCTTCCTTATATCCTAACTGCCTATGAACATTTTAGCTTCACTAACTTCCAGCTGAACACAAAAGGTACTTCCCCATCATCCTTATCAGCTACTCTTAAACACATCAACATTACTTCTGTAACTAAATACCTCCTCCCAAAGTATCATAGAGTCATCCACATTAGCTATAAACTCTACCAAGTCATAAAAGCGCATAACATATTGAATCTTACTCTAATTCACACACCAAGACTACACCTTCACCTCCTACTTGATGGTGACATTCATCCCAATCCTGTTCCATCCATTTTTAGACCAGCTAACCCAGAGAAACCCTCTCCCTCTTCCTTTCATACCCCTACTAGGCCTCCTAACTCCCTCTTCATATTTCATTTAAACATACGAAGTGTCAATAACAAAGTGACTCACCTTCATGCCCTATTGGATGTATATAACTTTGACATTCTCTGCCTATCCGAAACATGGTTAAAACCAACAACCCAAGACTATGAAATCACCCCTCCTGGGTATAGCATTATAAGAATGGATCACCCTAACAAAAAGGGTGGGGGTGTAGCCTTATTATACATAGCAGGCCTACAAGTTACACCACTTGATATACACCCACCTTCTGATAGCAATGCTGAAATTCTTATTACTAATCTTCAGCTAAATATTAGTAAGGCCATCTACATTATATGTTCATATCTTCCTCCAGGTAATAACATCACCTCTCTTGAAAATATCCTTAGCTGGCTATCCACTAACTACCCACAAGAAACCATTCTCCTAGGCGACTTTAATATAGACTGGAATACCTGTAATTCCAATAACCCATCTAACCACATAAACCTTTATGGCTTCTCCCAAACTATCACTTCACCTACTCGTATCCATAAACCTACTAACAAAGAAACCACCCTAGATTGGATCCTTATAAATACTCTATCCACATCATATATGACAGGTATCCTACCAGCAGACATTAGTGATCACTCTCTAACTTACATAATTCGACATAAGACTAATATTACCAGTCCCTCAATGTTTAGAACTTCTCGTTGTAATAAACATTTTAACCCAGAACACTTCCAGAATGAACTGAGTGTATGCAACTGGTCAGCCTTAAAACACCTGCAACTAGATGAAGCAGTGGCATACTTCAATTCTAAGTTCCTTGAAATCTTGGATTTCCATGCCCCTTTTCATACTCGAAGGAGCAGTACCAAAACTGCACCTTGGCTTACGAAGGAAACTAAGCAAAAGATTCTACTAAGAAACAAATTTTGGGCCAAATGGCGTACCTCTAAAACCCCATCAGATCATCTAAAATTTAAACAACTTAGAAACTCAACTAAAACATCAATACTACTGGACAAAAAAACTTCTTCTTTCAACTCCAACATTCCAACCAACAAAGTCCACAAAAATTCTGGTCAGGAATCAATAGACTACTACAATTCTGCAACTCTAAAACTCCAACCCCCTCTGGAATCACCACCAACACTCCCAAACTAATTGCTGATTCCTTCAATACCTTCTTCACTGAAGCTATCCAGTCACTTGCTAACTCTCTACCTCCTGTATCCTCTAATCTTTCTTCATCCTTAAAGAACCCACCACCCACTTTCCAACTCCAACCTGTGCCTACATCCCTTATCTGTACTCTCCTTCAAAAACTTAAACCCTCTGCCGACCTCTTACCTGCTAAGTATCTTCAAATCGCAGCTAAATTTATTTCTTACCCTATCTCTATCCTAATTAATAGAACCATCACTGAAGGCACCATCCCATCCATCTGGAAAATCTCACATATAATTCCCCTACACAAAGGTGGTAACTCAACAGAACTTTCTAACTACCGTCCAATTGCCCTGCTCTCTCCCATAGCTAAAATCATGGAAAAATGCATCCATCATCAACTGCTATACCACCTCCTCCAAAATAACCTTTTAGCTAGCTCGCAACATGGCTTTTGACCTTTCCACAGAACCACTACAGCCCTCTTATCATTCTCTGACCATATTAACAAAAACCATAACAATAACACCCTGTCCTCTGCTATCTTTATAGATCTTTCAAAAGCATTTGATATGGTTAACCATCACCTACTACTGAATATACTTAAGTCCCTTTCACTTGATAATTAAGCTCTACAGTGGTTCAAGTCCTACTTACACAACAGGCAACAGGCAGTACTCTGGAACAATACTCTATCTTCCCACCTTCTTATGTCTCTTGGTGTACCCCAAGGTTCTATTCTGGGCCCTCTTCTATTCTCTATCTTTATAAACGATCTGTCTACTAGTATCTCATATGCTGTATCCATTCAATACGCAGATGACTCTACCTTAATCTCCTCAGCTACTGAACCGTCTGAACTGCAGTCACTCACTCATAATGTCTTTGAACTTGTTGAGGATTGTTTTTTACAGCGTTGACTCCTCCTTAACCCCAAAAAGACTAAACTTCTACTGTTTACTCCCACACTCAAGTCCCCCCCACACTTCACTTCACTATTAAATCTAAAAATAATACAGTTATATCCCATGACACTACCACTAAACTCTTAGGAGTGACAATTGACCACAGCCTTAACTTTGATACTCATATTAACACCACAATAAAATCAGTTAACCGAAAACTAGGCTCCCTCTATAGAATTAAACCTTTCCTTACTCCCATAGCTAGAACTTCTATTGCCCACACCCACCTCATCTCAACACTCTTTTATGCATCCTCTATATACACAAATCCATCAAAAAGCAACCTCAACAAGCTGGCAATCTCCTACAACATCATTGCCAGATTTGCTACCGGCTCCCCTGTTAGATCCCACCACTGCCAAAATCTGAAACAACTTGGTTGGCTGGAACTGCAGAATCAAATACTACTTCACCAACTATTACCCATAAAACCCTATATCATCCAAGTAACACACAAATTCTCAGAAGTCTAATCTGCCCATATAAAAATCTTACAAACCTACGCTCTGCAAACAAACTACTCGTCACTACTCAAAAATCTAACAATAAAGTAGGAGAATCCCTCTTCGCTAACACTGTAGGCAAAAGCTGGAACCTACTTCCTGGTGAACTTACATCTCTTTCTTCAACTTCACTATTTAAAAAGAAACTTAAATCATACATTACAACCCACTGGCTATGTCCCTGTACTAACCCTGACTAGAGTATCTCTCACTGTTAGTCTTGCCCAACATCTTTTTTACATCTCTCTTTCGTCAACTTTAAGGCCACAACCATTTAAGCTGACTTACTGTAACTAGGAACAACTGAATTGGCCATCTTACTGTCTTATCAACAAGTTACTACCCTACAACTAATTCTTCCAATCCCATTTTTAAATACTTTGTTCTCTTATTCCTGCTCATCACTTTGCTTTGGGTGTCTACCACATACTTCTAAATCCTTGTCTCTCTTCTCATAGTAAATAAAAAAAATGTTTTTGTTACCATGGAATACATGTTATTGTCTAACAAGATTCTTGTAATTAATGTTTAATGTACTGCTTGTGTATGTCTTCTATGTGGAGCTTTTCTCCCCGGGCCTCTACTGAAAATGGACATATATCTAGCTAGACTAGCCCGGTCAACAAATGTAAAATAAAATAAAATAAATAAATAAAATAATAAAGACTCCTCTGAAGCATTTAGTGTGAGCAGTATATCATCAGCAAATAGCATAATGTTTGAGTTAAGTTGTCCATATACATCAACACCATTTATAGAATTATTTGAAATATCAATCTGACACAGATCATCTCTGAGCAGTCTGTACGATATCAAGTACAGTGATAGTGATTTCAGCCTGTCTGCATAAGACAGGTGTTGGAGGCCATGGATTCTCTTTGTGAGGTATTTCTGTGGCCTTTCCAGTTGGTGCAGGTGTTTGGAGAGGTACATACCAAATGGGGTATTATACTTAATTATAGGCTTAATGAGGAAGGTGTACAGAGAAGTAATAACCTCCTTTTTTCTGGATGTAATCTCTTTACTTATGAGATGAACCAAGTGAAAGGATTTTCTGACCACTTCTGCTACATGATGGCCAAATGTGAGATTGTTGTCAACCTGAGTATCCAGGTCTCTCACCACAAGTTTGTGTGCTTAGGGGGTTGTCGTTGATGTGGTAATCAGTAGGGGCCATGTCTTTGCCAAATGGTATGATAATACATTTTTTTTGCATTTAACTTAAGGCCATCATTTTGGCATCAGTCATTTGCTGCTGGAAGACCTTCTTACAGTATGTTAACATAATCTGGGGAGTCAATGACAGTACCCAACTTACAGTCATCTGCAAACTTGGTCAGCCACAGGTCTTTTGTCTTTGCCTGGACCTCTGAGAAATAGACACCAAACAGAGGGGTCCCAGGATAGATTCCTGGGTAACACCACCAGTGACAGATCTGCTGTCAGAGGTGGTGGCACCTATTTTCACCTTGTGAGTCCTATCGGTGAGCCAGTTGGCCACCCATCTGACGAGATAGGGATTTACACCGAGTTGTGTTAGCTTTCAATGATGCCCAAGTGAGGGATTGTGTCAAAGGCCTTGGCCAAGTCAAGATAAGCTGTATGTACGGACTTTCCCTCATCCAAGGCCTTGGTGACAGTCTCAAAGAAGTTAACCAGGTTCAACAGGCAAGACCTGCTCCTGACGAATCTGAACTGGGTGAGGTCAAGTGCTTGGAGATTGTCTAAGTCCTTGTTTATGAGATCCATAATAATATGGTCCATGCTTTTACAGATCAGACTTGTCAAGCTAATGGGGCAATAGTTTCCTGTATCAGTAGTGGCACCACATTTGTGCAAGAAGATGACAATGGTATTCTCCATTCTACTGGAATGAAGCCTGTAATTAGGCTGTGGTTGAATAGGGTGCTCAATGGCGAAGCTAGTTCTTGCTGGATATGGTCCAGAATACAGCCTGGTATACTATCAGGTTCCATGGAAGCTGTGTTCTTTGCCTTGGATAGGGCTTTTAACACTTGATCTACAGAGATGTGAGGTGCAAGACAAGTACTGGGGATGTCGAATGGACCTTTGGGGTGGATGGGGGGGGTGAAGTTTGCACTGAACATATCAGGTAGCAGGTTGGCTAAGTCAACAGGATCAGTCCAAGTGGTCCCGTTAAGTACTAATTTGGAACAAACCTGGGCTTTGCCATGGAGGTTCCTGATGTAACTGAAGAAGGCTTTATGGTTTCTCTTTGTTTTGGAGGCTAGTGTTCTAATTTGTTTGTTGAGGCTGAGGAGGGAGTTTTTCCAATTTGGAATTTGTTCCTTTTTACATTTGGACAACAGTTTCTTCCATTCGTTGTAAAGCCTGTTGACAGAGGATGCCCACCAGACAAGTTTGTGATTCCTTGAGCTGCAGGTTTTAGTTCTGTTGGGTAGGGCTGAGTCCATGCAGTTGTACGGGTGCTTGTTTACTGCATTGACATACTGTTCAGCATAGTTGTCTGCATCTTCTGAGGGAGGCGGTGGTGTGAAGTTACTGATACCCTCCCTTAAAAGGTTGTAGTCAGATTTTGAGAAGTTTTTTAGCCTGGCTATGGCTGGGGGGGTGGGGGGGTTGGGTGGGATAGAAACTTCGAATGAGACAGACCAATAATCTGATCTCACCAGGGAAGAACATACTGTGGGAGGGGTGCAGCAGTCACCCATGTTGGTAAGAACCAAGTCCAGAATGTTATCTTCCCTTGTGGGGGATAAGATGAGCTGGTCTGGTGCATTAGAACTGATGAAGCCAAGGAATCGTTGAGTGAGTGCATTACTGCACAAATAGTTCACCCAGTCTATGGTGGAGTAGTTGAAGTCACCAAGGATCAGGTTGTTAGGGGATACCTTGATGGAGTCAAGTAGGTTCAGGTAGGAGGAGTGGGTGTCCTGAGTCATGGAGGGGGGGGGTCTATAGTTGGCTATAACTTGGATGGGTGTCTTGCCAACTGTCAGTTGGACCTGGAGTAATTTCAGTGCATCATGCTGGCAAACCAGTCTGGAGGTGTGCCTGTCCTTAATGAAGATAGAAACCCCACCAGCATTTTTCTTTTCAACCTCATTTTGGGATCGGAAAGTGTGGAATGAGGTATAGCCTGTTAAGGCAGGGGTGGTCTCCACAGCCCTGAACCAAGTTTCCATGACTGCACAGACATCGGCATCTTCCAGTGTGAGGAGAACCTCCACTGAGTACATATTCAGGTTAAGACTCCTAGCATTAAGCAGCATTAACTTCAATTTGCTTTTTTTATGTTGGAAGATTTGTCTTTGGGACATAGCCTAAAAAAGCACAATGGGGGAGGCCATAGCCTTGGCCAGGATCCAGAACCCCAGGGATGACACGTGGAGGCCATCTCTGGCAAAGTATTGAGGCAGACAGATACTGGATCCCCTTAGAAAGACACCAGAAACTAATCCAATTGTTGAAGTCAATTATTTTTTGTCGGTATTGTGGTATCATTCTTGGTGAAGGTAGGATGCTGCTTAGGGCTAGGGTCATACCTGCCTGGGACATATAATCTGAGAGCTCAGTCATGTCTCTCTTCATATAGTCCAGGGAGGTATGTCTCAAGTCATTCACACCAGCATGGACAATGACAGAGCCATACTTGTACCTGTTGTGGAGAGACTTAAGTGCATGTGTGATGTGGTGGATTCTGGCACCTGACAGACAACTGACCATGACCTACACCTTGCCGTGCCTGGTGAGGGGGACTTCCATGTGACTCACTATTGAGTCACCAGTGATTAGTATGTTTGGTTTACTGTTATGCCTTATGGGCTGCATTGGTTTATTGTAATGCCTAATGGGCTGTGTTTGTGAGACCCTGGTGTGTTGTCTACTCTGCAGGATATGTTTGCTGTTGTGTGTGGAATGTTTGTGAGTGTGTTTTGGGGGTCTCTGCTGTTTAGGTAAGTTTTCATTGAGGACCCCTGCATAGGTGGGTGTGCGCTGTGCTTGGCTATGTGATGTGGGTGGTGTGGTGTTTGTGCTGGCAATCACCTCTTTGTCAGGAGTACTGACTCTGGTGTGAGGCATCATGGATTTCAGGTTACTGATGTAGACACATTTCTCACAAGTAGAAGAATTATGTGCTAGGAGGAGAGGAGTGTCTGTGAACATAAGGCAATTGCTACACTGTCTCAGTATGCCCATGTCGACCAGGCTGGCAGGAGAAACTGGTGGGAATTGTCCAGACATAGTGTTCTGAATACATGGTGGACTTACGGAGAGTGGGTTTTGATAAGGGTTTGTCCACAAGAGTGCAGACCTCAAAAACTTTAAATGTAAAACAACTGGCCTGAAGCACAAGTGCTAAAACCAAAACTAAGACGCAGAGAATAGCAGACAAATTTAATCAGGCTACTAACAAGAAGTAATAAGTGCAGAATAAGAGCACTTGAACATTTCAGAGCACACAGAACAGCAAACTAAGGTAATAAAGGAGGTAGAACACAGTTACAGTAAGAGCCGCTGAATAAAATGTAAAAAATGTTTTTTTTTGTTAAGTGGAGAGAGAGAAAACACAACAAGATTAAGAGACTGTGGGAGTTGTCCTTCCCAAATGCTCTCTCTGTACAGAGTAGACAGAGCTGACGAGATGGGACTGGTAGGAGTGTCTGAAATCAAAGAAGCAAGGAAGTAGTCCTTCCCAAATTATCTCACTGCACTCAATTGAGTGAGCAAATGAGATGGGTCCTGGAGGACTGTCCAAACACAAATTACAGGGGCAGGCAATTCCAACCCCACCAAGTTTAAAAGTACAACAACAATAGAAAGGGAGGGCAGAAAACAAACTGCAGAGAGTGAGAGAGAGAGAGACCACAATATTCAATTAATATTCAATGAAACAAATAAATAAATGCAGTACAGTTTTGAAAACTATCACTTAAACAGTGCAAGTGCAAAAAAAGTATACTTATATCAGCTTGGTATATCCAGATGGTTGTAGATCAGTCAAAGCCAGCTAAACAGCTCTGCTAAGATGAAGTTCATTATTTAATCAAATGAAAGTACTTAAACTTTTATGTACTAATAAAATAGTGAGACTTGCTACATTGCCCTACTGGCATTTTTGCTTTTATTTTTTTCTGATATTTATGCCATATTTGGAAGTTATTTTTGATTCTTATAAATAGAGGGTCTGGTTATTAATTTAAAAAGATAGTTATTGCTTTGCATGCTGGAGATACCCCCAGAGCTGGAGCTTTAGGTATATGATATTGCCCACAAGGACTTAAACTCCAGAAATAGTAAGGGCACAGCATATCTTTAGCTAGAAGCAGATATTATTTCATTCAGATATTAAGCACATATATTTAACTGAACATTTTGTATTTATTTTAAATTAGTTTTGCAATTTCTCTACTGCTGGCATGACTATTTGAAAAGAAAGTACTTCACTTTTCTTTTTTTTACGTAAGTAATTTTATTTCCCAACTTAGAATGCTTGCAGATGATATTTTACAGTAGAATCTTATCCGGCCTCTCTTTAACCGGCCATCAAATTTCTGCTGTAGCCCTAGCAAAAGACAACATAGAAGAACAACACTTCCGCCTCCTGTGGGCTAAATAATGACAGATATGTGAGTTTTAGATTTCATATTCATTAGAAAAATGCATACTAACACAAATCCTGTTATTCTAGGTGATTTATAATCTATAAATGCTATTTTGTATGCATTTTCTGATTAACCAGCCATTCGTTTATCCAGCCTAAGGTCCGGTCACAGCGAGACCAGATAAGAGGGAGTCTACTGTAGTTCTTAACTAAGATTTTACTGGAATCTACATCTGTCTGATGTTTAACCAGTGAAAGGTAACGTTTCAGAGCTCATTGCTATCATTTCACTATTTCAAGGTTTGATTGTCTTGATGGTAAACAGTAAGGTGCATTATTGCTCTGTTAGAGTTATCTAACAGGAAGAACTGCATCAAAATGTGGGAAAGGAGGGTACCTGTACTAGGAATTTACTCCCCACCCCATGTCTGAAAAAAAATAGTAAGCAAATATGTTTGTACCAATAATTTAGTCAGAATTTACTGTTGGTAAGACACTAGGCTCAGTCTGAGGTGATTATAATTCTAAACTGTAGGTGCATAGTATAAAACTCATTAGGGTAAGACAGGATTTGTCTATTACCTAAGGCATACACCCTAAAGACCAATATGCCTTTGTTAACTGGTACCAGTGGTTACATTTAAACCCTATCTTGTTGGTTCCATTACATAAATACTGATGGCAGAAGTGCTAAGTTAAAGCCCATGGCCTCTGTCCATTACAGTGTATACAACAAACTAGACTTACTCAGATCATCTTGAAATAGCAGCACTACCAATTTGTGCAGTTATGCTACATATACAGAAGTAATTTCAACTTACTTCTGATTTCAGTTATGAAACCTAAATCTATTCATCTTTGAGAGAAGGCTTTAGATAAAAGTGGTCTTGTAAAATAGCAGCATTTTTTTCAAAGGACATATAGTTATTTTTTTCTAACACAGTCAAGCTATGCAACAAGTTTTAAATTCACCACTGCATTCGATAAGGCTAAATCCATCTTTGTGCTGTCAGCATTGTTGACTTTAGAATGCTTACGAGCACAGCCTTTTACAATGGGATTAAAGGCACACAGATAGCCAGTGAAGCCCATGTTTTGAAAATCATTTAAGGCCTCCATTCCATTACTGTTCAAATACATGTCTGGGAGATACAAGCTTAAGTTGTGCAACACAACCAGTCTGAACTGCAAAAAAAACAAATGTAGCCTGTAGTTACTTAAACTGATATTCCTGTACTGTCAATATCTTTAATAAAATTGCTTCTGAAGGATGTGTGTACATTCTTATTAATTTAATATCTTAGATGATGCAATGAATGCATTTAAAAGCCCTGAACACTTTGTATCAGTAAAACAAGGGTTATATATAGTCATTAGTATATATTGTAGAAATTTCCTTTGAAGTACAACACTGGTTTTATACTTTGTTTTAATATGTTTAATTACCAAAAAGAACATTTTCATAACCGTACTAATTTTACCCTACTGAAGTTTTCCTTACTAGTTATTTGCTTTGCTTTTTATAGTTGTTTTACTTACAAAGGCATGCTACTAATTTTTAACTGTTATCTGAACTACTATCTGCTGAATATTTTATTTTAGTATTACTGCAGGCCTATATTGTCCCAACAATATTCAAACCACCAAAGATTTCTCGAGCCACAAAGACTGTTCAGCACATTAAATCAGTAACATCCTTCATGTTTTGGGCTCCAATTTAAATTACATTGTCTGGCTTAATGTATGCTGTTTCCTATTTTTTGTGTAAACCCTATTTAATTACCTCTCAAAGATAATGAGTTTTTGGGTTCCTTTTCATCAGTAATGTCCCACAGTGTTATCTGCAGTAGTAATATCTATTCTAATGATGAAGCTACAGTAATACCTCTCATTTCCTGTGCAAGTTACCAGCAGAGCACATTTGTGCTGACTATGTATTCACACATTTCTTGTTGAAAAGTTAATTCAGAACAGAACATTTGTTTTGAAAATCATATCACAAGTAAGTAAGACCTTATAAATAACACATTCCATAACATAACCTTCCTTTGCAAAACAGTTCAGCTTATGTCATGGTTCCAAACCTGCTGTAAAAATTAATCCATTACACTTTCTTACCAAACACTGTGGTTCCTGTAAATTATACAATGACCCCCCCATTAATATTCCAAAACATGCACGTTGATTGACCAGCATGTCCATTGTAAATCCCACAATATACCAACGCAAAAAAAACTTTTTTCCATTAGTATAGTGTCCACAACCTTTTTTTTTTTTTTTTTTTTTTAATAAATAAAAGAAAAAAGAAAAAAAATGGAGCAATGGAGACTTTCTTTTCTCCGTTGCTTCCATTTCAAAGCATTAATGTATTGGGTATGCATAGGAATGCAAGTCCCATACACATGCGCAGTACATCAACACAAGGAAGCAGTACACCACCACCGGCGGAAGAACAGTAATGCGCCATTATACAAAGACATTATTTAAGAAAAGTAAGCATTTTTTTCTTAAATAATGTCATTGTATAATAGCAATAACCGACTCCATGGTTGTGGTGTTTTGAAATGTACCCACAGTTGGCTTTATTTAATCACTCGGGCTTCACCCTCATGATTAAACCACGTCAACCATGGGTAAATCTTCAATATACCACACCACGTCATTGGTTATTGCTTAACTACCAAACACTCACTTTTAATACCCACTGCTGTTTTTTCTATACAGTCTTCAATCTAAACCCTTTTCAGATATGTATCATATAATTTAGACCCAATATTACATAGTGGTGTCTATTCAAGGAATGTTGCAAGGTCTTTGCCTTTAAAATCCATTTATTTGTTTATTTTACATTTGATAATTAGATGAATAGACTGATCAGCTAACCCATTTCTGCTACAGCATGTGTCACATGGCACAAAGATATAGAAAACCAAAGTTTATATGCATGAATGACATACAGAGTATGCTTTCAGCTATCAAAAAAGGCTTATGAGAGGTATTAACTCTTGGTCTCATTCAACTCTACTTTACTTGAAAGACTGACCACACGCAGTGCTATTGTTTCAATGGAGCTTAAATGAGATATTGAATTTGTAGTATTCTGGCAGTTAAGCAGCTTAAATGTGATAATATAATTTAAATTAAACACATAAGGCAAAAACATCTATACTTGTTCAATTTTAAAAAAATGTTCACATTTAAATGTAACTCAAATCATAGCTCAAGGCAATTGCTGTTGCACTCGCTAGCTAGCCCTCAGGAATCTGACACCTCATTCACTGAGAGCAGTTAGTTGTGAATTAGTTAAGACATTACAGTTGTGTGTGTACAGAGTATAACAGCCTCATCCATTATCTAGTTACTATGCAGAAAGTTATGATAGGAAAAAGACAGTAAGGCAGCAATTACATCTCAGAGTTCAGAACAATATGGTCAAAACTAAAGTGAGACTGTAAATAATGTTTAATGTAGCTACTATCTAAGAAGCGATCAGCCGAACATGTCCTGCTACACGACCATCACGAACTGATATTAATGTTATAACTTTAAAGTCAAATATTAAACATACTAATTATAAAATATTGAATATCAAAGTTATAATAATGCAAATATTGTCAAGAAGAATAAATACAAAATGCTACCTTTTGTCCAAGTAACATGTCTGTGTCCTTCTTTAGACATATTATCAACACTATTTGCTATACTTTATATTACCAAGCATTATCATATCTATATCATGCACTATATTCACTGTATGCAGCTCAGGTGGGCTCACAAATATTTCTGTTTTTTTTCTGCTCTTTTATCTCTAATATACTCATCCTTTTTTGCCCTTTTTTCACTCTTGCACATTGTATTCCATATTTCCAACTTTTCATTCATGATTTTCAGCAACTCAAAGTTCCCGCACTATGCACACATGATTATGTAATGTGAGCTTTTCTCAGTCTATACCTATCACTATGCTAAACCCTTGGCCAAAGTCCTTCAGCATATCACACCAGCAACTAACAACCTGCACTAAGTCCAAACTGTCCTAAACATCTTGTAATATGACTTTAGAAAGGGATTTAAAGTCAGTATTTAACCAATTCATATACATTGGAGAAAAACAAAACAAAGAGTGAGTAGCTTTAACAGTATGTAAACCTTCAGTACTATGAAAAATTCCAAAATAATACGCAGGCTATCAGTTCTTCTTCAGCATAACGTTGCCATCAGCCATTTAAAAGGCTATTGAGATGGAAGAACATTGATAGTTATATGGGGACCTGAGTTGTCTTCTAAGCAAGCAAGTAGCAAAAGAGTAATCCCTTTATGCCAGCTTTTCAGTGAGCAACAGTGGGGATTTCTCTGTTAGCATAACCTTACTATACTGTGATGCAAACCACTCAACAGGCGAGAGGAAAAGTCACGTGTATTCCTAGTGGTAGAAAAAATGGCTACTGGACTATTATCTTAGTTTAAATGCAAAACAAGTAATGCAGTTTTATTTCATATCATTTGTTTCTAAAAAGACCTAACATTCTTTCCATATTAATTAAAACAAGCAGTGATAGACTTTTTCTGCACTTCAAAAAATTTAATTCTTAGGAGTGATACTGCACACAAGACGTTTCTCATGATGAACAAATAAACTTAAACAAATGCCGTTGGTTTCAGGGGTCATTATATAGGGCTGTATACCTCTTCACATCCTCCTCCTCCAGAAATAAACTTGTAACATCACTCCTATTTTTCTAGACTCATCTTTGATTGTATTCTTTATATGAACATCGCATCAGAGTTATTAGCTTAGCTGGAATTTATATATGCGAATGTAGTAATAGTCATATGTAATTTTTGGCTGAAGAATTGGGGGTGGGTTTGGATATAGGACCATAGTAATCATTCATAATTCTAAAGACTTACGCAACAAAAATGCAGCAGAATATTCAGGCTGTTCTTGATAAGGTTTCTAATGTCTCCTACCACGATACTTTCCAAATCTATAAATAGTCTGGTACTGAGTAGATTGTAGCTGATTTTAATTATAAATGTAGACAAGACCCAGCAAAGTGCTTTCCATTTCAGAGAACATTTCAGAAAAATACATAACATACCCAGAGGCTAGGTATCTTTGGAGTAGGTTATATTAAGCAAAGAGGTACAGGAAGACATCTGCATGAGGTGTGAAGGTTTCCCCATACTCTTCACTAAGGGCATGATATTTACTGCATACATCAACAAATTTCGCAGAAAAAGGATGTCACTTTTCAAGGTCTCCATGTAACTTACCATGTATGATTTTATCCTGCGGTCTAGATCATTCTTCATTCATTTCAGACCCTCCTTGTGTTGTTGTGTAGTTTACATTCCTATTCATTTATAGGCCATCTACAGCCAAGGTTCTTTCTTTGATTTAGAAAGAGTTACATCTGTGATTCTTTAAGGTAACTTTAAAAGTCATTAAATAAGGAACAGATTGATCGCAGTGATTGCAACATTAGCTCTAAATCCTCATTATTCCATCATGTACACTTTGCATCAAGTAAGGCCCAGGAGGATTCATGTCATGAAACTGGCAACCACACTATCAAATTTGGGATAGGTATACAATCCTGTCATTAAGATTTGCCCACCAAACAAACTGTGTGGCCAAGGTTTTCATTTTCACAAACCCAGAGTGTCTGGTTTACAGCTTTTTTTCAGTAATTCTTTCCTGAGATACTACAAAGCAATAACTTTTGTTCCCCAAAATAGACAATTATTCTCTTCTGATAATTTTATATATGTGTGTGTATAATTTATACATATATTTATGTCACAATACTTAGATGTTTAGATTTATATATCTGTACATCTATCTATATCTATTTCTAGCTCTCTCTCTCTATGTATATATATATATATATATATATATATATATATATATATATATATATATATATATACACATACACACACATAGATGCCCATGTAAAAACACAACCACTAGAGTTGGAAAGAAATTAAATAGATATATGTTCCATGGCACCAACTTTCTACTACAATACTTAGATACTTAGTATTCCTGGGTTCCATATTAGAAGTGCAATGCACTTGATACTCTGAATATCAGCATTTAAAGAAATAAAGGATAATTCAGACAAAAATAGTGAAATCTAACTTCACCATAACAGTTTTTAAGCATTTCTCCAGGATCTTTGGTCCCATGCACCTGTCACTGTAAGGGATTGTGTCTCTCCATCTGCTGATGTCCCTAAATGCTGAGATTACTGTACCTGACAGGTGGGACTTAGAATGTATTGTTGCTCAATCACAGTTACACGTCTATGAGTCTAGGGATCAGAATTGCAGGCCTTAAAATTTCAACAGAAACCCACACTATTCTCTGTCACTACTCACTCATTGTGGTAATGGCTATCATTTCAACTTCTCCTGTAATTTTTGGATTTTTTTTTCTCTAAAGCTATCATACTCCATGATTTTTAGTTTATTTGTTTAATTTTTTAACCAAGTATGCTGGCTGGCACAAGGATTCTTTTCAAGTGTGATCCAAATCATAAGCTTGTTCCACCATACAAGTGATGAAAAAATGCATTATCTAAGCACATAAAGGAACATCCAACACATTTCTTCCACTTTATTTCAATTGACCATGTCGATATGGGTTTTATGGGTGGACCCTCAGATGTAGTCTTGGAGTTCAAAGAAACTGGATGGCAGTTAAAAACTTCATGCCAATGTTTCCCCAGGACTTAATGACATGATTTCTATTAGTTGTGCCCTTAAATTAAAAGCTATGTTTTTATAACCTTGTGCAGCATTCATAATATATTATTTGATTTTACAAGTCGAGTGGTTTTATGTGACTATTTTCAGGATGAATGTAGTTTTAAATTTATAGTCCTGATTATTTTGTAACACATGGTCTCAGGGGAGGGGTTTTGTATATAAAAGGGGAGAACTTTTTACTGGTGTTAGATTCTGATGAAGTCCTAATATTTTCTCAGACAAAAGTGCTTAATCTTTTTCATTTTTTGTACAATAAAGTGAGTCCTTGTCGGTACTGGAGTCTGTGGTGTAACTTCTTGGTTTTACGTGGTTGGACTTTTGAGTTCTTTTTCTAAACATGTATCAATCATGCTACCAACTGTAATATTTACTATAGTGTGCTCCCACATGGACAGGTCCAACTGGTGCTCACAATCATGCTCTGCTAACATTAAACATCCAAGTATGGTCAATAATGATATTCCTGTTGCTACACTAATAGGGTTATTAGCAGAATACTACTATTAGGTTAATAGCCTCATATAATGCTATGAGGCTATGTGCCTAGGCAGAACCCACAAGCTATTGTTCACTGCCCGGGCTGCTGATGTCATCTACTATAAGTACACCTGCAGTCTGGTATAAATTATACTCATCCCATATAGCTTGCATTAAGTACTGTGTTCTGTAGTCCATGTACTTTGATAGGTAGGCATTCTATTCCCACTGCGGTCAAGTGTGTGTGTGTGTGTGTGTGTGTGTGTGTGTGTGTGTGTGTGTGTGTGTGTTTAGTCAGTAGAGTACACCTGGTATCCTACAGTTACTTTACCAAGGCCACGGTTTCCCACTGTTTTGATACTTGCACAAGCTACTATAAGTTTACCTACACTCCTGTAGAAAAGTAACTTGTGCCATAGTCCTTGCATTAAGTACTGTGTTCTGTAGTCCATGCACTTAGATAGGTACGAGTTCTGTTCCCATTGCAGTCAACTGTGTGTGTGTGTGTGTGTGTGTGTGTGTGTGTGTGTGTGTGTGTGTGTGTGTGTGTGTGTGTGTGTGTGTGTGTGTGTGTGTGTGCACATGTCTAGTCAGCAGCATACACCTGGTATCCTACAGTTACTTTACCAGCCATGGTTTCCCACTATTTTGATACTTGCAGAAGCTGACACATCCACTTCATGCAGACCTCCCAACCTATTGCCTCCCACATGGCCTGATGATGTCACCTACTATAAGTTCACCTGCATTCCTCTAGAATTCCAATTTGTGCCATGGCGCTTGTGTTAAGTGCTGTGTTCTGTAGTTTGTGCACTTAAAAAGGTAGGAGTTTTACTCTCACTGCAGTCAACTGTGTGGGTGTGTCTAGTCAGTAGAATACACCTGGTTTTCTACAGTTACTTCACCAATGTCATGGTTTTCCACTATTTTGATATTTGCACAAGTTGACACATCCACTTCACGCAAACCTCCAAACCTACTGTCACCCGCATGGCCTGATGATGTCACCTATTATAAGTTAACCCACACTCCTACAGAAATCTAACTTGTGCTATGGTGCTTGCATTAGGTGCTGTGTTCTGTAATCCATGCACCTAGATAGATAGGAGTTTTATTCCCACTTCAGTCAACTGTTTGTGTGTGAAACTGAGCTGCTATCTAGAGCATTTTGCAACAGCATGGTTTACCTTTGTTCTCTCTTTAAGAGACACTGTTGTCATCATCTATAAAATGTTGTTGGACACACTCCAAGCTGAACATGAACTGTGGCACTTGTGTACATTGTTGTGTGCTGTAGTCTCTGTGCTTAGATAGGTAGGAGCTCTAATCTCACTGCAGTCAACTGTGTGTGTTTAAGAGTGAGCTGCTGCTTAGAACTACCTACAGCATTTTACAAAAGCATGGTTTACCCTTGTCCTCTCTTTAAGAGACACTGCTAATGTCATCGTCTATAAAGTATTGTCGAACACACTCCAAGCTGGACTTAAGCTGTGGTGCTTATGTACTTTGCTGTGTTCTGTAGTCTCTGCACTTAGGTAGAAATTGCATTTCCATTGTAGTCAACTCTGTGTGTGCTTAGCCTGTAGTTGTCAGCCACATTATTGTGTACATTTGTGTTGTTTGCAACTTTAAATGGGTAAATATATTACTAACTCTGTTAGCGTTTAATGTGGTTTTATTGGCCTTACCTCTTTCTTAACTTGTCCTAAGTCCATCATCAATGCAGAAGGACCTGCCACCACCAAACACATCACAGGAGGATTTTCCAGGTAAGCCTAGTTATCTGAACAGTTGAATAGCGTTGTACAGCTCAAGGAATTTAAATGAAGTAGTTATTTATGGCACATCTGTTTTATGTTTTGGTGGTTGGAAGATTGCTAAAGGTATAAGCTTAGCTTGTGATAGTAAATCGCATTCTTGGGTAACTGTTGATTTCTGCTATTTAAGTGACAATGTAGTAGACCCTGTGTTACTGTTGATTGTCATGTTGTTGGCCATACCTCTTGCTTCGCTTCTTCCAGGTCCATCCGGCCTACAGGCATGCTTGCTGTCTGCACCTGGTAAGTGAAATACTGTCATTTCAGTAGTGCCGATCAATATAAAGAAATAGTGCAAAGCGTAATTTGTGTTTAAGTCATGTTTTCCATATTACTCAGTTTTCAGTAATACTGGCAGCATTGTTACTTTTTTAGCATATATTGCAGTGTAGTATTTCCATTACTAAGCTATTCCTCTTTTTCTGTATTTTTCTCATAGGTGTTTCTGACAGTGGAACTGTGGGCACTGTGCCACCTGATGTCAGTATGTCATCTGAGTCTGATGATGATGGTGGCCAAGGTGAAACACAGTCTGGGTGGGCAGAAGTTGAATCTGACACAAAGGTTGTCATTTAGCATTCCCCTACATTGACCTTTGATACAGCCAGTTGGCCTATGCCTACCCAGTCCACTGAGCCCACAGAGTTTGGACAAGTTCAGGGCGTGGATATTGATCAGGGAGTGTGGCTACTGCAGCTTCAGTGCCTGTTGAGTCTGACCGTAGCTAAAGTGTGGATGAGGTGCCACACAGGAGGAGAGATAGTAGTGCTCAGAGGAGGCCTGCTGTTCTTCCACCACCTGGTGCAGGTGTCATTTCCCATGCCACTCAACAAATGTTTAGGCCATGAAGGATACACAGCCATGTTCCCATCATTTGTCCAGACAAATGTTCAGTAGGATGGATGTGGCACAGCTTGACATGTGTGAATACCTACACAGTGTTGCTGATGCCATGGAGTCCATACATGACACATTGGAATGAGCAGTGTCTGTGATGGAACATCAGCAGGGAGGGGAACATCATCCACGTGGGCATAGGACATCAACATCACTATCGCACAAACAAATTTCCTGGCAGCAAGCACTGTCACGCAATGTGTTGGCAAGATGGTAAGTGATATGCAACATTTTCAAATGTTACAAATCCAGAAACTGCACACTTCCAGTAAGTGTGACACCTGTAGTTGCCAGGAAAATATTATTCTACATTGGTCTCAATCTGTGATAGGCATGGCTGGTGTTCCTGAACAGTTTTTGAGATTCAGTGCCAAATAATGGGGTGTCCAGGAGTCCAAATTGTTTGTTGGACTCCTAGTCAATGAACATGGGCCCAGGCTGTTGCAGAGGGACTATCGTAGCTCAGAATACAAGGCAGAGGCATGGAATAGTCTGGCCCTGTCTCTCATCAGTGCTACTGGTATCCCCCACACTGAAGAACAATGTAGGAACCACCACAGAGACCTCAGGATGAGGAAAAGGGAGACCCTTGACCACTGAATCGAGGAATGTAGGACTGGGGGCACCCAACAAATGTGCAAGTGTCACTTGCAGAAACTACTTGTCAGAGTTAAAAGCTGGATATAGTCAGGATTGGTTTGCTTAATGGCATTCTGTTGTGCTCTGCTTATTTCTGCAGCCATCACAGACTGGGTTTCAGGCACTGAATGTGTGAACCCATACCACTAGATTGGCACAGATGCCAGACGCATGTGTTATATATGCATCTCAACAGTGGGGTTATTTTAGCATTAAAAATTTATGACACATTTATTTGTTACTTATACAGTTGTATAAAACTGAGCATTAATTTCTTAACTGTAATAGGCAAGTATGCATGCATTACTCTGGAGAGCAAAACAGCAATTCATTATTACAAAGTAGTCATAGATTGTGCCTTCAAAATCCACACTTCCCAATTATATTAAATACATATAATATGTTAAGGTTTTGTCAGTATTGCAATGTAACATTAGAGCTGTAAAGCAGTATCAGCACTGCCTTGCTGTAACAATTATTAGGTATACAGGCACTTGTGTAAATGTGCTACTCAAATGAACCATGTCTATGGTTTTGCAGAATGTGCAGATATTTGCATCAGATATTTATTGTTTTCCTTGTAAAATAGGTGGTTTAGTGTGAAATCACTTAAGACTGCAGTCAGTATATTATGACATGTACATCTGCGTTCCATACTTCATATCTTTCAGAAAATGCATGCCCCTGGAATGATCCACATTCACTACACAGGTTTTGCAGTCAGTAACACTGGGACAAGCCGCGAAACCTTCCCTGTGTGCACCGCATGTCATTAATATTCATTTTGTGAGATTGGGTGATGCTACACTATGCACAGTATGTATCACATATGTAAATACAGTCTGTGTAGGCTCTGCTCTGAACCTACATAGAGTTTATTGAATGAGGCTAAGGGTGTATACAAAATAACTCATGAGAGCTAGATTTAAAGTGGAAAACTAAAATGTTCTGATAGTTAACAAATGTTAACAAAAGTAAAAATATTTAACCTGTCATGTGTCTATGACCTGTGAACAGGATGAAATGGGACAATAACTGGCAGCAGGAAACTATAGAGTGTAGGAAGAAGAGGAGGACATGGGGAGGCAATGTGAAGAGGAAAATGAGAAAGATAATTTCAGGGAGAGACAGAATGAACAGGGAAGAACTATGGGAGTTGTAAGGGAGAGAGAAAGACAGAGAAAGGAGAGAGATTTTCAAAGTATATACATGCTTAGATAGCGTGAGGAAAATTAGGGTTTTTTTTTTTTGAGATTGTTACTGTTGACCAGGATATTTTTTGAAGATTTTATCCTCAACTGCCTTTTTGAATTGGAGTCTAAATAGTGTAGTAACACCATCTGAGGCATTGCAAAAGTTGTAATAAGGGAATTATAATATCAGCTTGTTTGGGAGTGACAATCAGTATCTGCAGCTGATCAGCAAGCATTATACTTTCAGTTACTTTATCATCAATGTTCCATCACATCACTAGTCGCTAATTGCATACTCTCCCCAAGATCCAGCAAGCTCTGCACGGCATGCAGGAATAGTGCAAGAGCTGCTGCAGGCAATATGGCTGCCATGCAATCCAGGAATAAGCTCCCAGGACGTGCACAAGCGCTCCTGTACTATTCCTGCATGGACACAGCCCCTGTAAGCTAATTACCTCATTTGCTGGTGAAAACCATGCAAATGAGGTGAATTAATGCAGGGATAGTGTAGACTGCAGTAATGTATTCAGCCAGTAGCTGAAGGCATTTCTGCAAACTACAAAACGGAGGCATGACAGCTCATACAAATGCATGTATTATAAGGGTTAGGCATGCCAAAGGCAAAATATATGGTCATAGGCATGAAAACTAAATTCAAAATTATAAAAATTAACCTTTTTTTTGTTGGCTGATTTCGTCCGTTTAAATGCAGGGCAGCGGTGCGCAAACGGGATCGGCCCGAAAATAATAAAAAAAGCTGGAAATAAGCTTTTAAACCAAAATCATAATTTTGCCATAATAGTCAATGGCATGCATAACAAACAAGACCGTGGAACAGTGGTTACTAAGGGGGAAGGCACATTTGTAACCATGCATTAACAGTCAATCCTATGCAAATGAGGGCAATGAAACTGAATCACAGATTTCCCCTCAGTGCTAGCTTGCACCCAACCGTGTAGTGCATTAAGACCACGGTGTAAGCCGAAGAGCTAGATGACTTCATAAGGGGGTGTGTCATGCATGCTGTAATCTTATTGTAGCCCTGTGGCCCGTGTTTGTGCTTAGCTAAGGCAGGGTGTGTGTCTAAGGCTGTATTGCCTTCTACCAAGAAATGCAGAGTGTGATCGTGTCCAGGGAGGACCAGTTTCTGCTAAACAGTGTTTACATACATTGCCTAAATGGATGTGCACGTCATGCACCGGGTTTAAAAAAAAAATGGAAATAGCAGCTCCGTTCACATCTGAGAACTGGGTTTGCACAGTGCGCCTTGGGGCTTAAACAGGAAGGCAATGGGAAGGGAAACTAGCAGTAAGAAGGTAATCAAGGAGGACTAGCTTAGCTGGCAGGTGAAATGTATCAGAACCAGCCAATTACACAGGCAGCAGCCCAGCCCAGCCCAGCGCACTACTATAAACTAAGCAAACACCTTCCCCTCTGGTTTTCCAACAAACTCTATACCACTGGTGTACACAAACGGGGAAATTTTACCTAACAAAAGCAACAAAATGATAGGGGCTGCTTTCACTGTCATAAATCAACATGTGGAAGAGGCTGAGGGTGGTGAAGATGACAATGCTGACAACCAACCCACAGTGAGGAGAAGGAGAAGAGTGTACAGACCCAGGGTAACCTACCAGGGGCTACATGAGCTGGAGATAGTGGAGTGCTATAGGGTGGACAGAGACCTCCTACAGCAAATTGTTGAGCTGTGCCGGCCAAGCCTCCACACACAGAACCAACAGCGAGGAACCCATCCCAGTGGATACCAAGGAATGTGTAGGCTTAAGAATACTAGCCACAGGTACCTTCTAAAGGCCAACTGGGGATATCATGGGGATCGCACAAGCATCGGGATCTAGGGTACTCCACCAGTTCCTGGATGCCATGTCAGCACATGCTGGTGAGCACATATATTTCCACAACACCCGTGAGGCGTTGACCAGCAATATGCATCTCTTCCACCAAATAGCAGAATACCCTGAGGTAGTGGGTGCTATAGACTGCATGTACATACACATCAAAGCACCACCCGGTGAGTGGGGTAGGGTCTACATAAACCGCAAATGCTTCCCCTCCATCAACTGCCAGGTCATGTGCGATGCCCAGGACATTATAATGAATGTGTATGCTGGCAGCCCTGGAAGCTATCACAACTCCCACATCTGGCATATGACACAGCTGTACCAGAGATTTGCCAATGGGGACATCCCATATGGCCACCTAGTGGGGAATGCTGGTTATGCACTGGAGCCGTGGCTGATGACACCCATCAGAAATGCACATATACCCGAACAAGAACTCCATAATGAGGCACACTCACAGACCAGAATCATAATAGAGCGTGTGTTTGGGACGCTCAAGTCACGGTTCTGGTGCCTGGACATATCCGGTGGAGCCTTGCAGTACTCACCAGCTGCATGTATCCAAATTGTCATTGTATGTGCCATGCTACACAATATGATCCTGCGGAAACAGCTGCAGCAGGAACAGCATGGGGCAGAGCCACACAGCCCCCCACCATTGCCAAGGCCAGCACAGGCACAGAGTGACTTGGAGAAGGAACAAACTGAGCTTGCCCTTGTAGGCAGAAGGAGGTGTGCCCAGTATGCCCAGGCCTTGGTAAAGAGGCAACGCATAGCACATACACTTACACAGTAGGGACCTAGGGAATGACACCTCTCTCTGACTCGCACATACAGTAAAAGGGATGCCAAACATGACACTACCTGTGCTTAACCATGTATAGGGATCCGACATAGTCACCCCTCCAGCACCATCCTCAATACTGGTACAGCCACAAGGTAAGTCACTCTCACTATCAATTGCTGAATGGAATAGTATGTTCTGCTACCTGTATCTATGGTACGGATCTGAGCATGCAAGGGAATCGGGTGACTGAATGGGATGGCAGGAGATAGTAGACACCTATATGGGCAGCATGAAATCCATAACAAATACTGGTGTCAACATAGTACGCAGTACTAGACAAGGTGACAAAACCCACTCCAGGACATGTGGTGGGCGAAATGTGTGTCCATAGGACACACACATGCATGTCAGTGAGGCTCACATACCAAACAACAGTCTCAGCCAGTAGGACAGGTGTACACAACCACAAAGAAAGGCTATGCTAAGGTCTCTGATTGATGGCAATGGAGAACAGCCCCCCTCCAGACCTACACAGACAGACTACAACAGGTCAGGCAGTGGGATGTTAGTTCTGAAGGGTAAGAAGTCTGAAACTGAAATGTAGGTCAATAAAACCTAAGAATTGTACTACACTCATATGCCTCTAGTCTAAATGATAGGTCAGATTACAGAAGGAAATGGAAGCCAACAGAGTACCTAAACTACCAGTACAGTCATAGCAAATGTTTACAGTTGTCAGGTGTGCTCCCCCACACAGTCCTATGTAGAAATGTAGTAACATGTACATGTGGGTATAATAACAGTGGAGCACAGATTACCTGAGCTGGCCAAATTAGCAAGATAGCGTGATGCACATGTACAATATGCAAGGCTCTGTGTGTCAGGTTGTTGTGTGTTGTATATTGTGTGAAAGTGGTCAGCATGTAGGCATGGAGGGTTGTATCCTGGTGGCCAATAGCCAGTACTGTTGATGACAGGGCCAAGTTCTCACAACTGCAGTGCCAAACACAATGCATTCCATCAAGACACAATCTAGCAATAATCCATACTAATTATTTGGATGTAATATCTGTCACCATCTGACAGATGGACATGGCATGAATGTGGGCCCAGACATATACAAAATACACAGGTGGAAGTACCCTAGACAGAGAGTGTATAAAATGTTACTGTCAAATGGACACACCTTTGGATTTGTACATACAGGTTAGCAGCACATTAGTTGGCTGTGTAGTATGGAATACTGATGTAGTCTGGCCAAACACTGGCAGACCACAAAAGGCACAGGTATGAAGTACTGAGAAACCGATGATGTCCCCACACAAGCCAGCATAAGGGGAATGCCCCACATATATCTGTGAAGTCAGCTGAAGTAGCTTCCATAGCACACATGCACTCAACTCACCCCACCATCAGCCACAGGTACCTCACAGGTCATATCCCTGCTGTTGGGAATGAGTACAATATGACCCCCACTTCTGTATGGGAATACCCACAGAATGCACCATGCTGAAGAGGTGTCCCATGCAGGTGTGTCCCTAGCTGTAAGCAGCACCCTGCCAGCATCCACACCAATGAATTAATAAGGACAGAAACTATTGCCATTAACACCTTGCACACCTACCCTGTCACCCCAGGGGAATACAGTGGCTTGCAGCCTGGGACTGTAGAAGTGACGGAATACACTGGCCTGCTACAGATGGCCTGCATCACTACCAAATGCCCTACAGTCCTCTGTCAAAGGCCTGTGTCTCACCCGTACTGCCAATGTATGTTATCTCATGGACTCCC
This sequence comes from Protopterus annectens, assembly GCF_019279795.1. Taxonomy (NCBI): domain Eukaryota; kingdom Metazoa; phylum Chordata; order Ceratodontiformes; family Protopteridae; genus Protopterus; species Protopterus annectens. Next base: position 1,542,650,337 of record NC_056728.1, on the reverse strand, counting down.
AAATAACGACATAACACAGTCCACAGAACACAAATGCAAGGCCATGTCAACAAATCCCAGTAGCATGTCCACCATGTCCTACTGCATGAACTGTGGACCAACCCCTAAATACTGCTGGGATGAAGTGATAACTATAGGGATACTTATCAGATATCATTTGCATAATGTTAGGAAGAGGATAGAATAACAGGTGGGGGGTAGAAGCATGGACGCCATGGAGTGTGAAGTCTGAAACTCTGATGTGTGCACATACTATCCCTGCCTGCAAACACAGGAATGGGTGGCTATAAACCTGCTCGTAAACCATGATGTGAAGGGGTAATTACCAGAAATATGAGCCCTACCTCTGGGTAACCTGTGTGAATCTGTACAGCTTTGAGGTATGGCCACAGCAGGATATGGCCATTCTGTCACGTCGATAGATGTACAAGCATGGGATCCTCAACCACCACAGTACCAAGGTGCTGGACCATTTACACAGACCATCAGCAAGTGTCTGCAGCTCCCCCTCCAGAATGGCATGATTGTGCAAGAATATATAGGTTGCAGACCACAATACTGGACACAGCTTCATTCATCTTGTATTCCCCAGGAAATTACTGCGAGCAAATACGTACAGCCGTCAGTAGCTGATGACATAAAACATCACAGTGTAAAACAGTACATATGTCTGAATATCTCTAACACCAAAACCATATAGAAGAAGCAGCACAGACACAATTATTTACAGTATTCCACTATCCTTTGCCCATTGTGACCCCATATTGTCAACCTATCTACAGATATCCTACAGAAACAGGTTGCTAGCTGTAGGCATAGAACACAAATGCCTGCAAGAGAGTACTACCTACCTGGAATGGATTCACACATTCAATACAGAAGGTCATACTGGGCATGCTCCCAGACTTAGAGAAACAAAGCCCATGTCTGACAACAAAATACAGAAGGGTCATGCTGGGCATGCTTCCATATCCATGTCTGGCAACAACAGCGGGCTATACATATCTGTCAGTCACAGATGTCTGTGCACATACTCCACATTGCACACCAGTCATGTTTTGCACACACATTGGATAGGAATACACGCATATATCCAAGGGCAACATACTATAATAGGTCAAACATACACATAGATAGATGTGGGGAAGAGAGTGACAGTCAGTGACAAAGGGCTTCCCATCATGAGGCATGTCCCACCCAGCACACATCCAATTGGCCATTATTACATGATGTGCAAATGTCTATCACTGTAGACATTTGCTTCTGGTAGCCCTCAGCACTATAGTGACTGTGGTGTTTGTGATAACTGTGTAACATGACAGTACAAGTCATTATTCATATAGCACTTGTATACACAGTCCTGTCAAATGTAAAGTTGTGTGTGACTGTTGTTGTGTGTGTGCTTCCAGAGGAATGGTTTATGGCCCATTCACACACACTGCACTCCCCATTGCCCTACTTTAGCTAGCCTGCTGATGTCAGTCACCTTGAAATACCCCACTGGACAATGAAACTCCCTATAAGCTCCGTGGCATGTGCTATAACTGTGTAATGCTATATTGTGATGTATTAGCTTGGTAGGAGTTCTAATCCCAGACAAGGCAACTGTGAAACTCTGTGTGTGTGTGTGTGTGTGTGTGTGTGTGTGTGTGTGTGTGTGTGTGTGTGTGTGTGTGTGTGTGTGTGTGTGTGTGTGTGTGTTTAGGGATCAATGCTCTTGAGGTTATTCACAGTCACTACACATTCCATTGCCCTACTTTAGCAAGCCTGCTGATGTCATTCACCTTGAAATACACCTTTGGAGAAGGGCTAGTCCTGTGATCTCTGTGGCGCATGCTATGACTGCGTAATGCTATAGTATGATGTACTAGTTAGACAGGAGTTCTAATCCTAAACATGTTAACTGTGAAACTCTGTGTGTGTGTCTGTTTGCATGTGTAGGGATCAATGCTTTTGAGGCCATTCACATTCACTACACTTTCCATTGCCCTACTTTAGCAAGCCTGCTGATGTCATTCACCTTGAAATACATCTTTTGAGAATGGCTAGCCCTATAAGCTCCATGGCATGTGTTATAACTGCATAATGCTATAGTGTGATGTACTAGTTAGGTAGGAGTTATAATCCCAGACATGGCAACTGTGAAACTCTCTATGTGTTTGTTTGCATGTGTAGGGATCAATGCTTTTGAGGCCATTCACAGTCACTACACTTTCCATTGCCCTGCTTTATCAAAGCTGCTGATGTCATTTACCTTGAAATATACCTTTGGAGAAAAATGAGCCCTATAAGCTCCGTGGAGTGTGCGATAAATGTGGTACACTGTAGAAGCAATACCTAGCTAGGTAGGGGCTGGAATCTCAGTACTGGCAAGTGTGTGTGTTTGTCATAAGTATCCTGTGTGGAGGTAGCTGTGATTGTGTAATAACAGGATTCATTCTGGGATGGGTTTTGCTAAATTCTTATATTTAGGACATACTATATGTCACAATGTCCATCTTACAAGGACAATAGATGTCAAACAGCAGAGAGGCTGGTGTAGACATTCCATACCCTACATGTGATATTATGGATCAGTGAACAATATAGGCAACCCTTGTATTACCCAGAAAACACACTCGACCCATGCCTCATACACAAACACACTTGGCTAGGCAACAACCACTGTATTGGTAGTTCCCTGCATATTGCCCACAGATAGTAACCACAGTGTGATTGCAGTGGATTAGAGGACATGGCACCCTGTTCCATCCCTACAATAGGCAAATAATTGCTGACAGTGGTCCTTTGCTATGGTCCCCACTGGACGCCTGCAACAACTGTAGAGTCTGCAAATGTAACCCACAAAGGGAATACCGTGACTTATACACATGCCCTGTATGGACAGATGCCACTAACACCAGTGAATACCTGTATCATGCTGTTAATGTACGTGCAGGCATGACCTCAATTCCACATGAGGTCAGGAATGCCACATCAGATGATAACAATCTGTCCACACAACATGCCAAAGAGACCCCACGTACACTTCCACATGTCACAGAACATGCATGTGGGACATGTGCACAACCCAGACACTGTCCATGTTATGGAATATAGAACACATACATGGCGAGCACTGCACAGCACTGACCACCCACAAATGTAACCCAGATGAGGGGATGGTGAATACAATAACCACTTGTGTGGGCCAATACAGGGACTACACCCCTGAGCAACACTGGAGACTATTGTCATGTGGCCTGATGCCAAGGTATACCCTTTGCCTAGCCTTGTACAGCCTTCTGACATAGTCAACTACTACACACCTGTGAAACAATGAATCCATGCATGTCAGTACTGGCAAATGTGTATGTGTGTGTGTGTGTGTGTGTGTGTGTGTGTGTGTGTGTGTGTGTGTGTGTGTGTGTGTGTGTGTGTGTGTGTGTGTGTGTGTGTGTGTGTGTGTGGTGATTAATGATTTTGAAGCCATTCACACTCACTACACCTCCCATTGCCCTACTGTAGCATGCCTTATGATGTCAGTCACCTTGAAATACCCTTTGGCCATATATCAGCCTGATAAGCTCTGTGGTACATGTGATACTTGTGTAATACTGTAGTTTAGCAAACTAGTTAATTAGGAGTTCTGATCCTGACCCTGTTAACTGTGATAATGAGTGTAAGTCACTGAACGAGTGTGGTTGTGTCTTCCTTGACACCTGCTTGTGTGGACAGCCACATGTACTAAACTTACCTTATCCCTCTCCTTTATCACTGTTGCTGATGTCACTCACCTTCAAAGATACCTTGGGACAGCTCTCCAGCATGTAAGCTCCATGGTGCATGCAATAACTGCATAACAATGTAATCACAATACATAATCAGGCAGGGGTTTGAAACCCAGTATTGGTAAGTCTGTGTTTCTGTGTATTATCAGTGTCCTTTGTGGGTGTTGGGGTGATTCTGTAATGACAGGGTCCATTGCAGTGTGGGTTTTGCCACATCATCATATTGAGGAGCTACATGTCCCACTGTCGACATTACAGGACAAACATTTTCCAAACATTGTAGGGATTCTAGTCGACAATCCTCAGCCATAAATGTGCAATTATCATGCGACAGTATGGATTAGTACACAATATAGGCAACCGTCAAAATGTCCAGATACCATTCTCCACCCATGGATCAGATGCAGACATGCTTAGCTCTTACTCTACTACCCCCCTCCTTTCTTACTTTGTCTCTGTCTGTCTCTCTCACTCCCTCTCTGGTGGATGTGGAAAAGTACACCTGCTTTGCGTAGGGAGCAGCGTGTGTTTTGTAAGTGATGCTCATGACCAGTTGATGGCCTCTGCATGAATTGCAGTCCTCCTCTAGCTGATTGCATGTGGAAAAGCTGTGGTAACATTCCCATAGCCAATTGCATGGAAACACACTCCTGTAACTAAGAACATCAAGTAGATGTTGGTCCCTTTCATTCACTGTGAGCAGGACTTCATGTGGGTGTTTGACAAACAGCATCACAGAGGGTAGCTGGATATACCCCTTACAACATGCACTGTGGAGACAGGCCAACAAAATGGAGGGGGATGTTCCAGACATGACTACAGAATGTAAGTCTTGCTCTTCTACATTTGAAGTAATGTTGGTTTAATAGGGTTTGTGTGGATATGGCTGGTATACATGATTTAATATCTGTCATGACAGTGTTATGTGGTTGGGGAAACTCCTACCTGTAGGGCTATCTGCAGACTGGCCAGTATTTGGAGTCTTACATGTGTTGTGTTACTCACACATTTCCTATCTTTAGAAATGCAGTACCATACTCTGAGGATTGCAGTCAGTACATGGTGACAGCCATGTGAGTTACTGACTTCATATCCCTCAGTAGACATATGTCAAACAAACCCTGTTCCACCAGTAAATGTATGGGTTTATCACAGCAAGATGTCAATATTGGCCCTGTGTTAGTGCCTCAAGCCACAACTCTGTCAACCTTTGTACATATGTCATGCAGTAAGAGGTGCATATGTTCAGTACATCATTATTTACTGACATCATACCTATAACAAGCCAGTGAGATACCAGACTGCTAGACATGTTATGTATAGTAGGCCTTATATTTGAGGAAAAAAACTGGATATTCTGTTGTAGTGTGCACAGTAGTGAGGTCTGTGACAGAGTGTGTAATGTGAATATGTACCTTGGCCTGTGTACAGACTGTGGTAGATGTCATTGTTCTTGGTCCTGTTCTGTGTGATGTTGCATGCTGCTGCAGTGTATGGTACCCTATGGGCGTACATGTTTGTAGGGCCAGACTGACACATGTCCCATACCACAGTCAGGCATCGGAATACACTGTATATTGGCCCAGTATATGTAGGGTTGTTGTGTGAGTGGCACATATGAGGATGGTGTTGTTCACACAGTCCATATACTGCAATATTAAGTATGCTTACCAAATGTGACTGTGGCTGTGTTCAGATTGGTTGTGGGTATGCACTTTCACACAGGTGTCTGTTACTCAGTGCTATTACATGCCTGTAGAGCCTGCTTTATTTGAAGGTACATGTGTATTCCCCCATAATAAATGTAGGCCAGTGTTGTGGCAGTATGCCTGTAGTTTGCACAGTGCTTTGTGACATGTCTAGCAGCTCAGTGTATTTACCCAGTGTGATGCTATGTCCAGATATTTGTCAAATGTACTGTTGCCGGGCCACCATAACTGTTGTGTATTTCCGACAAAGCAGTGAGATGCTGTACAGATGTATGTCACTAACTAGTGGGTAGTATGTGGGCTTGTGACCTCTGCTCCTCTGGTTATTATGTGTCAAGACAGACAGGTGTGTGTGAATGCATAAACTGTGTGAGCTTATCTATACCAGTATTTTCATGATATCCCCATTTACATGGTTGTAAACATCCACTTTGTCAGGCTTGGTACACACGTCTTGCAATAAGGGGTGCTGTGTATACCTCTGGACTGACCAGAGTGTGTCAGACTGTCCACATTTATTGGCCATATCTCTGCTATATTCCACAGGATCATTACTGTGATGTGTGTGGTACTGTACTATGATGATCTTATGATGTCTGTCAGTAACTGATGGCATACATGTCAATATCAGATGTGACTTCCCACACATTTCTGTTAAGACAACCCCTGTTACAGTAGCAAATGTCTACATGTATACCTGCAATACTTACATGGCATCCCCTTGCACTAAGAGGTTGTGACTACTGGCACTGAGGTATGACTCCACTACATGTTATGGACATACATTATATATATATATATATATATATATATATATATATATATATATATATATATATATATATACACATATACATATATATATATATATATATATATATATATATATATATATATATATATATATATATATATACACACACACACACACACACACACACACACACACACATATATATATATATACATATACACATAAATATGTGTGTATATATATATATATATATATATATATATATATATATATATATATATTCAGAACTATATATGTCCATATATATAACACAATATACAGATGTATAGCAATACATATATATAAATATATATATATATATATGTGTATGTATATGTATACATATATCTGCATATGTATATATCCATATCCTCATGTGTACACATGACTGCTGCATATACCTTCCCAGATGTATCACACCGTATTTATCTGATATGTGTTTATTTAGATACAACATACTTTATTCAACACTAATATCACTAACATACTACAGAATTGTAGAAGTCAAAGCAGTTGTTCACTACTATTCAGTATGTGTACTGACAGATATAATGGAAAAAAAAATCAAACATCTTCACAGCTGTGATCGCTTAGTGGTTAAGTGCAGTGACTATAGTGTACAGGGTCCTAGTTCAAGGGCTGTTTATTCTGTTGCTAGGCAGAACAAGAGTTGTTGGATACAGGGTGGTTAAGGCAGTTATGAGCAGCTTGATCACATTCCAGTCTGATAAAATAGCAAGGCAATGACATTTTTAATAAGTGTATTTAATTCCATGTACATAAAATACGTCTATGTGTTGTCATTACAGTAGCAAGGGGTGTGAGTCTACTGTTTGGGACACCTGAGTATATATGGTTTATACAACACTCTTTTCCATTTGAATGTGTTACATACATGGGTAGTATCCCAGGTTATATGCAGTCACACTGGCATGTAGTGTATCATTACATTACTACTGTTGACAGTGCTTTCCCAAGTAAGAGTAGATTACAGATTGTAGTACTGGAACCAAACACCCCTGCATGCAAAGATAGACTGAGTCCTCACTGTTATGCTCTTGGTGTGTGAGCTGTGTGTCATTAAGTATTTCCTACTGGATATTGATCTGACATGTGGATATTAACTGTAGACTACTGTGTGTATAGGACATGTCATTGAGGGCTGCTGTCATGTAGTAATGGCATACCTATCAGTGTCAGACGTCTGTCTGTCTGTCAATACAGTCATCCTACTGGTTATGTAGTAAGATGACTGTCAACACAGTCAATCTACTGCATAACCAGTTGGCTACCTGATGTCTGTCTGTCCTCTGTACAGATGTGCAGATGTCGGGAATCCATCTTGGCTGCTTACAGGCAATCTATGCTTGAGTGACAATGACATGTCTGCCCAGCTGTGTTATGAATGCCACAGCTAGGAATCCACACCCTGTACGCACCACATGCCATGGATGCCTCAACTACATTACTACAGTCAACAGAACATGCTTGGGTACAGGTCTCCAAGACAAACACTGACCATGTTATGTAATACATGTTGCATACATGTCAACTGGAGCACCTCACTGGTCCTCTGAAGAGGCATCCAGATGATTGGATGTTGCATGTAACTCTCACCCTGAGGATCACCCCATGGCATCTGTTGATAGATGGCCTGCTGGCAAATGGCAGGTGGCATGATACCACTGTATACACATCCCCTACTCTTCCCATCGCTCCATGGACAATATCCTGGTACACACCTATGAACACCTGCACCTATGGACCCCAGTACTGACAAATGTGTCAGTGTGCATTACTGAGAATAACAGTGTCTGTGTGTTTGTAGATCTGTAGTTGATAATACCCTGAGCTCCTTCACACCCACCGCACCCCCATTGCCATAGTTAGATATGGCTGCTGCTATACTGGACATTACATGTACATTGTTACACTCTTCATCCTATGGGCTACCTGGAGCTTGCAGTACCAGCACAGCACTGTTGTACAAATGGGTTGATAGGCATGGATTACCCTCTGGTTCTGGCAAGTGTGTGTATGTGTGCAAGTGTGTATATTTGTAGGATACAGCATTCTGAGGTCACATTCTTCTAATACAATACACATTGCCACACAGTATTAGGGATAGTGATGTTGCTGACCGTAGGAGAGTCATGACAATGCATCACCCTACTATCCCTGTGGCATGTGCAATAGATGCATATCCCTGTAGTAACACTCTTGAGCTAGACAAGCAGTTGTATTGTAGTCCTGGTCACTGTGTGATGGTGGGCATGTCAGAGTATTATCATGGGTTTCAGTGAGTACAATAGCCAATGTGGGGTGTGGGTGCTGGTTATAATGTCTTTACACCATGGTACCTCCAGTACATGTCCCAAGTTCCACTGTAAGGGAACCACTGTCACCATCAACCATACAGGTAATGGATAACATTATCCAGCCTAGTGATGCATGTGCTGTGTGCAACTTATCTTTAACAGAATGGACACACTGACAAGGTAGTTAGCACTGACAAGCCCAGGTCTCTCAGATGTGTGTATGACTGTTATGTGTTTGTCAATGTGTATATGACAGTATGTCACACTATGTATTGTTCATAAACAAACAGTACATCCCCCATTACCATACTGTACAGGGCCTGATGATGTTCTTCACTTAACATGTAACCTGGAACACACCTCATCCTAAAAGCTGTGTGGTGTGTGCAATTAAGGCCACACACTTCAGTAACACTACATACCTAGGTAGGGGTTCTAGTACCAGTGTTGCCAAGTAAGAGTGTGCGTGTATGTGAAGGGATCCACTTCACTTTGCAGAATATACATGTCCCAGGAGGTTATCTGTGTGAGAACTGCCTGCCAAATCCTAACATTTCACAGGTATCATCCTGTGGAAATTAATTCCATAACAACTAGTAGTAGATGTGTAAATGCCCTCTTCCCCACTGTATAGCTGTACAGCGATACTGGGGTTGGTATATATATATATATATATATATATATATATATATATATATAGCTGGGCGTGGATCTTGTGGACACAGCCACCATCATTGCAGTTATTGTTGAGTGTATCTTCCTCCTTAGTTGGCTGTAATATTGTACAGTTCATGTTAACAGGTTAAGTAGTTGTCAATCACACTATCTGCAGTTCTACACCACCTCACATCATCCAAAGAGTAGGGCTGTGCCACCCACACCAGCACACCTATGTTTACCAAGTTGAGGACTGCACTACATTGGGGAAGGGGACATATACCCTGCCAGTACCATCGTCAATGACATTAAACTAGCAGACTGTTTATTTCCCAATGTGTTGTGCCTATTCTGTCTTGGTGGAATTACATAGGCTAAAATGGGTTCCTTGCAAAAGTACATACATTCACATGTACAGTATTCTCTGTGTATTGCATCAACACCAAAGCCTCTGGGTGTGTTATACACAAACATGTGGTGTGTACCACCTAGTACACTTACCATCGTCCACTGTAGAATGGCTGCTGACATCAGCCACCATGCACTCACCTGTATACACCCCCAGACCTACCAGACATGTGGCACATGCTGTAACTGTTATACAGACCTGTGACATGTGTTCAGCTGTATTCAGGATATGGCACAGTCAAGGTGTCACCACAGTGCCATAACCCTTGTAGGAAACAACTGCAGACCAACATCCTGCTGACACATGGACACCTACAACACAAACGGAATACATTATGGAAACCACAATCACTCAGTGTTAATAACAGCTATAATGCATCATGGCTGGACAGCTACACATCCTGATATATAAGCATTAAACTTTAGTGCTGAAAACATGTTTCACAGCATTACATTGGTACACTGTAGTACAGTCACCCTGTGCATCAGAACCATATTAGCCTGTCCCTGCATCAATGTTATGGATGACAGGGATGTGGCACAGGTATCATCATATGCACAGGGTGTGTTGTTGGTTTGAAAGAGACTTAGGCTGAGCCGTACATTAGACATCATGTGTGTGTGTGTTAGGGGGTTTCATTATTAATTGGGCTGTTGTGATGTGGTGTATGTAGGTATGGGGTTGCCCTAGCTGTGTTGGTGATGTGTGTGTGTATGCATGCACACAGTCCTGCCATGTGGCTGGCCTATACAGGGCTTTGTTGGACAGCTGCAGACCATACCAGGCAGGGTGTGCAGTTCAACGTCTCTGGCATTGGACATGAGAACTCTGCCTGCCAGGGGTTTCACAGGCACCACCAGGTACAAGTCACGATATGGTACTCTCCCCTGATGATGACATATGTCCGCTGGATCCAGGTCCCTCTTGGGACTGGCCAGGGCCATGTGCATGGCCTGCTGTGTTGTGGTGTGGACAGCACCCCCCCTGCAGTGCTGGGGCTGATACTGCCACTATAGGAGCAGCACCGACTTCTTGCACATCCACGTCGACCTCCAGCTGTTGGTGTTGCTGGCCTACATCCACGGGGCCATTGCACTACTCCCATCATATGCTCAAGCACAGACATTCCACAGTCGAGGATTCCCACCATCTCACCCAACCATCTATCCATGACCTCTGCAAAATAACGGATGTTGTCAATAGCAGAATGAGTAGCCCTCTGCAGCCTCAGACCCTGTCTGGTATACCATTCCATACATGCCTGTGCCTCCATGACAGCCTGAAACATGCATTTGGTGACACCAGATGTGGCACTTCTGCCAGGGGCATGATGACCAGCAGCCCACCTACAAGCACCCCTGCACATCTGCCTGCACCGGGCATCCAGCTGTGGCTGCTGTGTCCAGACACACATGCCATAGACACCACACTGTCCTGTCCCATGCCACCATCTGCCAAGTGTCCCTCATCTACAGCCACTGGTGATGGGGTATGCATGGGCAATGTGACTGTGTGCAGGGATGGGGTGGATAACAGTAGGATGTCAAACGATGGTGCAACGTCAGCCCCTGATACCCTGCCTGTGCCTCAACACACCTATCATCATTGTCAGTGTCTGTATGGACACTAACATCAGTTTGCCTGCAGGAGGGATCCTGACCCACCTTGCCACCTGTAAGGGGAAAAGAAGAAACACACTTTAAGACCTGTACATCATTGCTTAACAGTACACACACACACACACCCACACACACACACACACATAAACACACACACTTACAGGTGAGGTTGCACAAAGATATTACACACAGACCTCTCATAACCCATCTGTCAACATGCATGACATATGGCACACAACAGCATGCATTGCAGCTATAGTCAATCCCTGTTACCAACATTATACATCTCTGTGATGCACGGCTTGTGTTAGTAGGTGATGCCGCTTCCTCTGGAACACACTGCACCCATGTACACAGTATTGCTCTGCACCTGTTCAGCACCCTGGCACATACTGTGCACCATACCTCACAGGTGTACACACCATTGCTGAATGTATATATTTGTGCCAGTTATGTTTGCTCTGCTGCTCACAGCCCCTATGTGTTTGTCTGATACATACCTGGGATGATATGTGAACAGATGTCATTAGTGAATGTCTGATGTCTGATTTACAGATCTCATCATCTGCGGTGCATGTATGGCCAATAACATACAATTACACTGACAACCTTCAAACCTTACTGTGGCTATGAGGAGTGTACACACCCTTATTGACATGGCACTCTCTTCCCTGATATCCCATGGGGCCACATTACTGCATAGGTTAACATTACGCTGACCTGATATGTGACATATGACCTGTGTAATCAAATCCAGTATTACACAAATGGGTTAGTTGTGCAGATGCTGGTTGAGATGCATACAATTTGTGGGTGCATAAGTGTGTACACCCTTAACATGATGGTTTGTTGCACCAACTGTTAAGTGTACTACAGCAGTCACTATTCCTGGAAGGGATATACTAGCATTGGCCATCTGCATTTGCCAGTATTTGGTCACTCTACTCTACAGATGTCCCACAACTCTGCATGATTGCAAGGTCAACTCATGTGCACAGCCTTGGAGCTCACACAATGCCATCACTATTGCTGTGGAGTCAGGGTTATGTCTGCCACAATTCATGACTTTGTGTGCAGATACAGCCATTCCTAGCAAGCTTTGGATGTCTGCTTCAGTTCACTGTTGTGTTTCAGGATGACACCCCCTCCCCATCCTCAGCCTTTTTGCAGATGCTTGACAACTATGGGCTACACATGTGTGTCATTTTGCAGTGTCCCAAATTCAGAACACTATGTGTACCAGCCTAGTTCCTGCTAATGAATGCCAAACATACAGATGTACACTGACACCAGCAAGGTACAGATGGGGATGGTGGGCCTGAGGTCGGGTGAGTTGTTGCTTGTGCAGCACATGTATCTTAATTGATACTGTCTGTAGGTTTACAACTTGGTCTTGGTACACCATTACACACTGCAACGCATGCCTTTGGGGGACTTTGATGTTATGCATACGCTACCTGTAGAGAACCCTGGCTGATGTTTCCTGTGGAACAACTGTCCCATCTGATTACTCTAACCCATGAGCCACACTTATGCAGACTCCAGGCGATTGTCAACACAGGTACTGCACAGCCAGTACTTGCTAGACATTCCTGCAACTCCCTCAGTGTTTCGGCATGCAACTAGGCAGCCTGCATGACCAGTTTGCAACATGTGTCATCATCTGTCTTGAATGGCCATCTGTTTATTTTCTACATTAATCTTGTCCCATACATCCTTGCCACATACATGACTGTCTGCACTGTTTGCCATGGTATATGCAATGGTGAGGTAAGGCTACATGTCCCATTCCTCCATGCTACCTGTTGGGTATGGGATCCATTCCATGGCTTGTAAGATGTGTGCAAGCCACGGCTGCCTCTGCTGCAGGTAAGTAATTTGATGGACAAACGTCTTGGACAGCAGACCATTTCTTGGTGTGACATTGAGGACCTGTACTTGTTGGAAGGTCCATACTCATGAAGAGTGAATGCTGTCAGTACCTCAAAAGCTGCTTCCACAATATGTTATTTGGAGTGTAGGCACACATATGCTTACAGTGTTTGTTAAGGTATGTATTCCCCATATTTGCTGTCCTAACATAGGATTCCATATTACACATTCATTGCTCATGTTAGGGCCACATTACAGATTGTAATGGTTGTGGAATGTGGTATTGTGATGTGCCGTTGTGTAGATCTGTAACAGTTGCCATTGTAATAGTGGTATATACACTGTTGTAGCACTGTATAAGGTGATGTTTCAGACATATCCCTACTGTTGGCCATTTGTCCCACCATTATGTTCATCACTGTGCACACATCTTACAATGACAGGTTGTTAGTTATATTGCAGGACTCTAACATACCCTTCAGATATGCTACCATGGTGACCACTGTGGTGCAGTGCAGTTAACAGCAACAATAAGTGAACATGTACAGCATGCATTATAGGTAGGTGTGTTAAATGTGTGCATGGCAAATACCATGGCCATAACATGGCCGGTGTATTGGCAAACCTGAACAAACAACACCATACTCACCAGCTACAGGCTGCTGCCCCAGAGATATATGAGAGGGACCTATATAGTTGCGTGAGAGATGTGATGTCAGTAGCCACACCTGTGGCATTGGTACAGGGTGGGTGCAACATTACAGTACATCAACAGCACAAACCCACAATACTACAGATTATGCACATCTGTTTATTACTACAACGCAGCAACAGACCATATATATTTTTTCTCACATATGCATGATTAAACTCTACAGATACAGATGGATAAGCAACGGTGGCCTACTGATGTGCCCTGTGGCCTTACCTCCACACTCCTCATCCATTGTGTGGGTAGAACCCACCTCCACAATGCTCTCCGCAGGGTCTTGTGTTTGCAGGTGGGCAGGTCCCTGAGGCTGGCGAGGACCTCCTCAGCATGTGCTGGGGGAGCTGGATGGCATGACCCCCCCCCCCTGTGGCTAGCTGGTCCCTCCTAACTGCACCAGCATGCTGATGGGCATGGTGGAGTAGGTCAATGCACCGATGTCGGACCTGCTCATAACTGCGGTTATGCAGGCTGACATCGTTTACCCTGTGGACAAGCTCGTTCCACAGGGTAGTCCTCTCCTGCAGATCATGGGCTGTACGGCCAAACAGGGTGTGGTAGTGCTGCACCAGGTGGTGTATAATAACCTCATTCTTCTGGGGGGAGTAGACCGGCAAGCACTCTAGTGACATGGTGCCTGAAAGACATAAAGAGGAAAAAAGGTCTGAGGACCTCATACTGCAAGGATATTATAGCTGTTAATACACATCTCTGTCTCCCCCCACCATATCTGCAACAATAATCTGAACATACAACTCAAGGGGTATGCTCACACCAAACCTACTGTTGGGACATATATCGTATTGTA
>NC_056728.1:1542518173-1542633173 GCF_019279795.1 Protopterus annectens | reverse complement strand
TGCTTGTTCCATTTGCTGGTGTGGTTCTTCAGTTTGTTGTTGTTGCAAAGACATAAAGATTGCAGGTAAGCCTATTACACACCTATGGGATTTGTATATGCTACATTTCACATTAACATGACTGTCCTGCAGGTGGTGGGGTCTGAAACTCATGTGTCTTTCATAATGGCATTACTTCCACCACCAGCTATTTGCCACACTAACATACATGTCTTGAGGTACAGAAGACACACTATGATGTCTTACATCTTGTCATTCAGTGCTGATCTGCACAGTTGACAGGTATGGTCCACTGCCCACAAGGCCAGATGCTATGTCCATAGCAGTTGTTCAGCAGGACATCATTACAACTCCTGATGGCACATATAAATCTTTCCACATCATCTATCCCATTATTATAGACCAAGACCTACATTAAATTATACGCATATTTGTTTCACATACCCATTGTAGTACTGTCCTCTCTTCTAGGTACACTTTTATGTGTCCCCTGTGTCAAATAGGTTTGGTTTGTAGTTTTAGTTGTTTTAGATATTTTATTATTATTTTTTATTTTCCTGTTTCTGTTTCTCTCTCTCTCTCTCTCTCTCTCTCCACTACAGGTATTGAGCTACTTTGAATAGACTGCAGCATGGAATTTGTAGGTGATGCTCATGATCAGGTGATGGCCTCTGCACCAATCAGTGTTCACCACTTACTAATTGAATGCAGCCAGCTGTGTAGTACTTCCAATTACCACTGTCATGGCAACCCACTACTATAAATGACTACATCATGTTGGCTTTGTCCCTTTATCTTTTCTGTATATAAGACATCCTTCCTGTGTGTGGGCAGCAGTGTTACAGACAGCAGGTAGCAATATATCTTACAACAGGACTTGCAGACACAAGCCAACTACGTATTTGTATAAGGTTCCAGACCTACGGACAGTGTGAGTAGTGTTGTTATATGCGTTGTATACCGCTAGTTTTACAGCATTTGTGTGTACATGCTAGTTTAGCATGGAATGCAGTCTGTCTGCATAGCTCTCAGCTGTGGGCCTATCCACATGATGGCCAGAGGATTGGGTGTTATGTTTTGTCTTTCACTACATAGGTCTTGTATCTGATATATCAGTGGCATTCTGTCTGTTGAGTGCTATCAGTACATGGCTACATCCATTTGTGTTTCTGACTTCATATTCCTGAGTAAGGGTATATTGCAACCAATCCTGTAACACCAGCAACTTTCACAGTGTATAACAGCAATATTGCAAATATGGCCCTGTGTTCCAGCCTCTGCCCTCCACCTATATACCAGGCTTTGTCCATATGTCATGCAGTAAGAGGTTAAGTAGTGGCATATCATTATGTAGTGCTGGCATTCCTGCCATCATTCCAGTGATGTTGTGGACTCCCACACATATTCTGGGGTAGGGTCCATACATATGTGGGCTACAGCTGGACAAAACATGTGTGACCTTGTACAGCCAGAGGTCAGTGTATGTAACACTGTTATATGACCTTTAAGTCATTCTACGAGGGAGGGCTATGCACCATTTATAACCCAGGCAGTAGTAAGACACATTAAGGTATATGGCTGTACATTTTCATACATTTCACCATGGGAACAGTGGTGGGCTAGTGCTTACTGTCTTACAGACAGTTCTGTTTGTCAGTGTGATAGTGGTGTTTTAAGTTAAGCATTGTTATGTAACAGATATATTTTCATTGTGACAACTTCATTCTTTTCCCCCCTAGGGACTGAGTACAGAGTGTAATTGGAGCCAGGGCCGGTGCTAGCATTTTGGGGGCCCCCAGCAAGTTTCAAGTTGGGGGCCCTACCCAGGAGAATACAAAAAGTGTGACCATATTGCCGTCATGCCTCCTTCCCTATAAAGCTCATGCAGCACCACTTAACAATCACTGTGTAGTGTTACTACATTTAGACCATTAAAAAGACATGAAATGTCAGGGTACACACTGACTGGTATTTAGTACCAATGTTGTATTATGGCAAGCCCCTGTACCACAGTAAGGTAGCCACTCATAATGGTACACACACTGACTGGGACTGCGCAGTGGTGCAGCTGTTAACACTGTCACCCCTTAGCAAGAGGTTTTCTGGTTTGATTCTCAGCTGGGGTGCATTCTGTGTAGAGTTTGCATTTCCTCCCTGCACTCACATGGGTTTCCTCCCACATTCCAAAGACATGCTTCTGCAACATTTCTCCCTGGGCCTTGGCTGCAAATTGGCTCTGTCCCAGTCAGACTTTCCCAGAAAACAAATGTTAATTAAATAAAATTTAGTACCAATAAATTATGACAAGCCCCTGTACTACAGCAAGGTAGCTTCACACAGAGGTTCACACACTGACTGACATTTAGTACCAATGTTACATTACAAGCCCCTGTACCACTTCAAGGTAGCCATGTACACACACACACACACACACACACACACACACACACACACACACACACACACACACTGAGTGGCATTTAGTATTAATTTTGTTACATTATGGCAACCCTCTGTACTGCATCAAGGTAGCCAGTCCCTCAGAGGTACTCAAAAACACCCACACAGGCTCTCTCACACAGGAGAGAGACACAAGACACAGTGAATACAACACCGTACCACAAGCATCCAACAAAGGACAAAAAATAACATCAACATAACACTCCACAGCACAGCTTCCAAAAATAACAGCAGGCAGGGTAAATTTTCCACCATTTATTCTTCTCTGGTACCTCGGCTTCAAAGGAATAAATTAACTCCACAAAAACCCCACCTTATATACCATTCAAACAGACTTAATTAAACAATAAATTCATTATCCAATAAATTCATTCTCCAATAAATATATTTTTTCGATAAATTCTGCAGTACTGAGTACTCAATAAGAATTATTTTGTTTAAAGCATCATTTTAAAACATTCAAATTTAGAGACCCATAGAAACATTATAAACAATTAATCAAATGTAAACAACATTTACCTTATTAAATGTTTTTAACATTTAAGCATTTAAATGAGCTTATACTTTAAACAATTTTAACATTAAATGCATAATGCCTATCTAACTCAAGTGAGTTATTTTATAAGATTAAATTACTATCAATATTCATACCACGTGGTTGAAGTGTTCTATAGTTAATAATTAATCGACATTTCAACTTATCCAACTCATTTTTAAAACTACCTCCATATTCCATAAATGGACATGCTAGAACACTAAAAAATAAACTCTTAGAACCCCCATGTGCAGATGCAAAATGATCACCTACTAGACAGACAGCTACACAGACTTGCACACAAGACATAGACAGCCACACATGACGAAGACAGCACTACAGTAAAACTGACCATTAAGAATTTAAAATACTGGGATTATGAACTAATGATGATGCTAGAATAAGCATGCACTGTGTGACCCCACATTTTTGATGAACAGACCAAAACTAACAAACATCTGGACATTGTGTAACATTCTCACAGCCCCTACCAACCTCTTAACCTCTCAGCATAATTCCAAAGCCGAAAATAACTGCATAACAAAGGTGTAACATCAAGGATAGTTGCAAACATTGCTATGATAAACTTAGAAAGATATTAGAATAACAGGGATTGTCGTCTTCTTTTTCTTTGGGTTGGTCCCATTAGGGGTCGCCATAGCAGATCATCTTTTTCCATTTCTTCCTGTCCTCCGCATCTTGCTCCGTCACACCAACCACCTGCATGTCCTCTCTCACCACATCCATAAACCTCATCTTAGGCCTTCGTCTCTTCCTCTTACCTGGCAGAGCCATCTTTAGCATCCTTTTCCCAATATACCCAGTATCCCTCCTCATCACATGTCCAAACCAATGCAATCTCGCCTCTCTGGCTTTGTCTCCAAACTGTCCAACCTGGGCTGACCCTCTAATATACTTATTCATAATCCTGTCTACCCTCATCACACCCAGTGCAAATCTTAACATCTTTAACCCTGCCACATCCTGCTCTGATGCCTGCCTTTTTGTCAATGCTACAGTCTCCAACCCATATAACACAGCTGGTCTTACTGCCCTCTTGTAGACCTTCCCTTTCACTCTGACTGGTACCAGTCTGTCGCAAATCACTCCTGACACTCTTCTCCACCCACTCCACCCTGCCTGTACTCTCTGCTTCACCTCTCTTCCACACCCACCATTACTCTGAACTGTTGATCCCAAGTATGTACACTCATCCACCTTCGCCAACTCTACTCCCTGCATCCTCACCATTCCTCTATCCTCCCTCTCATTCACACACATATTTCCTGTCTTAGTCCTGCTGACCTTCATTCCTCTACTCTGTAGAGCATATCTCCACCTCTCCAGGGTCTCCTCAACCTGGTCCCTACTCTCACTACAGATCCGAATATCATCTGCAAATATGTGGACAAGGGATTGTATTAGCATTCATTAAAATAATCAGTACATTCTGCAGAACTCTCAAAGTCCCCCCCAAAAGTCTTAGCACAGTTCTAGAGCAGGTAAAAACAAAATAAAAAAAAAATTAAAAAAGACAAGGACGTAGCATTAGGGATTTAAAACACTGGGCTTATGAACTAATAAAGAATAACAGATTTTTCCAGTAGCATGCATTGTGTGAATCCACATTTTTGATGAGTAAAAACACAGATCAAACATCTAAACATTGTGCAACATTCTCACAGCCCCTACCCCTCTCCTAACCTCTCAGTGTAACAATTACAGACAAAGCCTCCCCCCAAAAAATGGCAGAACAAAGGTGTAACATAAGGGATAGCTTGAAACTTTGCTATGATCAACTTCAATAGTAGAACAGGGTTTGCATTGGCACACATTAAGACATCAGTACATTCTGCAGAATTCTCACAGCCCCTACCCCCCAGTGTCTCAGCACAATAAATCTGGATGAAGTGAAAGCAAAATAAAAACACAAAGGCATAACATTAAAAAACAATGTGTTTATGAGTAAACAAAGATGCTGGAATAACAGATTTTGCAGTAAAATGCATTGCGTAACCCAACATGTTTTAATGAAAAGAGGCAAATACCAGACAAACATCTGAATATTGCACAACATTCTCACAGCCCATAACCCCCCCTCCACCAGCCTGTCAGCACAATAACTCCAGACAAAACAAAAAACGATCATAGATCAAAGGCGTACCATCAGGGATAGTTGTAAACATTGCCGGTATACACAATATTGGTATAACAGGGTTTGCATTAGTATATATTAAAACAACAGCTGTTCATTCTGCAACATTCTCACAGCTGCTAACTCCCCTCCCAACCTCTCAGCACAATAATTGTGGACAGAGCAAAAAATTATCATAGAACAAAAGTGTAGCATCAGGCAATAGTTGTAAACATTGCCGTTATGCATAAAACATACTAGTAGAACAGGGTTTGCATTGGTATACATTAAAACATCTGTACATTCTGCAGCATTCTCACAGCCACTATCCCCCCACTACCAATATTTCAGCACCATTGTATGCAAAACAAAAATGTATTAATGAATATTCTTATGTAAGACTAGCTAAAAAACTATTTCAGATCTGAACATTAATTACAGACAAGCCTTCCTTCCTCAATCTCTTAGCAGAAGAATTCTGGCCATAGGTAAAATAAAACTGTTACAACCACAAGTCTACCCGACAAAAAAAATCATCAGCATAAGAAATCTGCAGAAAAAAGCTATACAATCTTCTCCATAGGTTTCCTTACCCTCCCCAGAAAAAAATAAAGTTAAAAATAAACTCAGCAACTTACCTTTTCTGAAGTTGATATAAGGCTGGTATTAATCCTCTTCTTACTTCTCCTACGCACAGACCAGAACAAGTTCAGCCCATTTAAAATTTCCCTCAAAAGAACAGTTTCTCAGATCTTATAGAGATTGCCCTTACAAGGACAGTTAAAATACAACTGCTTTGCTGGTCCCACAGTCTTTCCAGAAAAACTTGCATTCTCCATCAAGGGCGCCCGCAGGCAGGTGCAAGGGGGTGCACTTGCACCCCCCTGGAATCGGCTGACTAGTTTTAAAAAAAGTTTTTTTTTTTTTTTTTTTTTGGGCGCGTTCTTCTTTAAGAAGAAAGAAGTTCAGTCGCGGGTGTGCTGACATCATCGCTCATCGCACAGTGCTTGTATTTTCAAGTTTGCGAGCGGGAGCTTACACGGACGGTTTCGGGTTCGCAAGTGGAAACTGAGACGGACTTCACTGAAGATGCAGGCGGGACACGGACGGTTTCGGGTTAGCAAGTGGGATGGACGGATACTTAGGAGCAAGCGGAAACTGAAACGGATGGAAGATGGGACACTTTCAGAGTGAGTAGTTGGACGGAAGATGGGACTGTGTGTGTGTGTGTGTGTGTGTGTGTGTGTGTGTGTGTGTGTGTGTGTGTGTGTGTGTGTGTGTGTGTGTGTGTGTGTGTGTGTGTGTTACTATCTCTTAGCAAACACATCCCCTCAGATAGGCCCTCTAATTTAACTTTTCAGTAGTGGAGTGAAATTATGCAGTACTCCTTCCTAGGGCACCAGTTGACCTAAGACCGCTCCTGACTGGCATTAACTAGTAGGATTGTAGGTAAGATAATGTAATATTACTTTAACATCAATGCAGTGGTTACTGATGTCATTACTAACTCAAAGCATTTCTCTTGCTCTGCTGCTCTTTTACCATATTATATCATGCTACCAGTAGAAGCATCATAGAGGCACTGTTATTTTAGATGGGTGGTATGAACTTTGACAGATACTGTAACACTATCGAAGGTAACATGAGATGAGACTTACCAGTAGGTTTCTGCACCAGCTTCTGGACATTGAAAGTGACCTGTCTACATCAATGAAAAGACATCTGTTTTATGCTTGGCTTTTGGAGTTTCGTACTCTATAATCTTAAAGATAATGTTCAATGAGTTTTGCACTTACTTGAAGGTTGTTTTTTTTTTTATTCTGAGATGATTAGATGGCTTCCTGCTCTTTAATTCAGGTTATTAGCCTATTCTTTTTATTTAATTTTACTATAACATCCCCCTTGCAAATTATGTCTCTCCACAGACTTACTAGTGCGGTATTTCCTGTTTTCACGTCATCACACTTATTGCTTTAATGATGCAAAATCAGGTCATTCCTGCAGTTCCTGCTCTAGTACTCTGGGTCTTTTCTTTCCTCTGTTTATTTTAAGAAAGTAAGTAAGTAACTATCACAGTAATGCTACACACAGCCTAAGGCAGTATATCATTTTTTTTCAATAGAAAAACATATTTTGCATCAAAATATTTTTTCAGGACAATAAAAGTAAGAACGTCTAATGTCTGGCATTGCAGACTCACCATAATCCTCAGTGATTTATGAGAAAATTGAAAGTTTTACATGGGGACAAAGCAAAAACATGAGGTGAAATCAGGGCCGTTCTACAAAAATCATGGACAGCTACGGAATGATTCAATAACATTATGCAAAATCAGGGGTATTTGAGAGGTATAAACTTTGTGCTGCATGTGTTGTGCTTGCATAACCATGTAATAGAAACAGCTTTCACGTCTTTGCATAAAAAGACGCGGCCACTTGGTAAGTTTGAAGAGTGGATTAACTGACAGCACTTAACTCATATGTAAAATAAAAATAATACAAAGAACACAAACAAAACCTGACTAGTGCTGAAAAGTCACTTTCTATATGTCTTTCTTCTTCTCGCTAAGTAACTGATACTTTCAACCCCAATGTGATGTCACCATGACTTTTCCTTTTTGAAAGAAAAAAAAACATTAAATGCCTTAATGGCACACTGAATTCCTTCTGGTTTGTCCTCAAGGCCACTCACAGTGAAATGCTGCACAAAACATTGAATTCAGGACTTCAGTTTTCGCAGAGGTTCCTCTGCAGCTCTGGAGATGTCCATAATTGTAGGGTTATCAACTTGAGCTAAAAAATTAGATGACTTCATAAAATATTGCTCTTGTTGTCCAGCAGAAATGAACTGAGTGGAACTACTTAAGTGGAAAATTCAGGATGATTGTGCAGTTTAAATGAATTATTATCTTTAAGTATTTCCACTGAAATTTCTGCCTTACACCAAGTAAGTACTTGGATAGACTTTGGCTCCCCTGTACCCTGAACTACATTAACCCACTAATCAGAAAATGAATGAATTTACAATCTGTAGCAAAGTTTTCTGTAAAAAAGAGATACATTAAAACTAAAAAATAAGCATATCACTGAATTTGGTTTAAATAATCTGATTTACAGCGATATTAGAGCACCTATAATGTAGTCTACAGTTTACAACAGGCAGATTTGTCTTAAAGGAAACCTTGTGCTACTAAACTGATTCTCGTAGAACTGTCTCAGGCACTCTACAATGACTCAAAGCCAAATGCATTCAGCATCCAAAATGGAATCAAACAAGTGTGGATCATCAGTCCAACCTTCTTCACTATCTTCTGAAAGTCATTTTAGCCTTAAACTAATACTACCTTCCTACCAAAACTGGCAGAAAATATAAAATGACAAGGCTTTGGGGTCTTCTGGCTAGACTGTTAATTGACTGCTGAGCAATTCTAGAATCAACCTATTAGGAAGGGATTTTCATTCTTAGACATCTGCACTCAAAAGACCAATGTTCTGGAGTTATATACTACTGACCTTGAGAATTCTGATAAAGGTGTCACTGTTGTACAATATCCGGCATGCCTTCCTATTTTGTGGTACTGGTCAAGTGAGATAAAAACTGAGCTGAGATAAGCTACTATACAATGGCAGTATTCTTCATCGATAATAGAGAACACTGGATCATGTGTAAGTACAAATCCAGACTACTGAGTAACGTGGTTACCCAAAGTGCAGTGCTCTCCACTATTGACATATTCTACAAGACATATGAAAGGTGGTTTACAAATATAATTACTGCAACTGGAACAAAAATTTGCAGGGTTCACAATCCTATTTGATAACCAGACATGCTGAGTAAGGGTTTATGACTCCATGCATGTCTGATCAAATTTTCAAGAAGCATTTCTTAAGCAAGTTACAAAACCGGGCTGATATTTGCTGTAATAAGAATATGTCAATAGCGATGGTACAAGGCTATTACATGCAAAGATGTAGCCAGATATTTGCACTCAGACTTAATGTTGTTGCCCCCACCATCCACTTATTTTAAAAAACATACTCAACCTTCAAAATGCTACCCAAGCATATAGGATAACTGTTACCATCGATATCCCTAAAAACTATTTTAGAGATGCATTCTTTTCACACAAGCATTCTTTGTACATTTCTATGCTGTAAGCATACACTTATATAGTTCTAAACATTCTGTACTTTTTGAGTTTTGAGGTTTCTACCAAATTCTCAGAAAAAAATAACTTTTTTGAGTGCATTGAGTATCCCAAACTACACCCTTGATTACAAATTACAGGTTTAGGTATTTAAAGTGTGTCATAGTGCACATTTTGGGGCAAGGAAGGGTGATCTTATAAATAAGAGAAAGTGAAACAAACGATACAGTAAGTACTTATTGAGAACATGTGGTTTAGTTATGAACAACTGCTATTACTGCCTGCCATTGGGTATTTCAATATAGGCATGCTTTGGTGGAAGGGCTAAAGACTGCCAGAAGCAGATATTACAGTGGAAGGGTTGGATTAAGGATGGAGGTAGACTGCTATACCTTGGCAGATCAACTGGGTTAGCATATACTGCTGAAAGTTTGAAAAAAAAGGATTTGCATCAAAAGATTTGCCTTAGCTTGTTGAAGAGATTATTCCATTTGTTGAGGGCTGAGCTTAAGAAATATAAGGCGAAAATAGAAATGCAGGTTTTACATTCATGGAGCACTTGATATTCTCCTGTTCATCCATCAGACTTGATCTTCAAGTGCTAGAACTAGCATTTGTTCAGTTTCTTAGTTCATATCTTTGCAGGCATGATCTGTACGTGTGCTTATTAGCACGTTTAGGGTAATCTGAAATTAACGCACCTTAAAAAAAGTTAAGAGAGACATTACACTGTTGTCAATAACTATTATTTCTCCAAGCTGCAGCAATGTCACAGTGAGAATAATGAAGTTTGGATCATTTAGGGGCAAGCCCCTCATGCCCCCCCCCCCTTGTGTAAAAAGTTGTTTTTTGCATCATTGTTGCTTGCAAATATTCTGGGAATGCTTGTACTCAGGCTATAATTTAGAAGATCATGTGCAATGAAAGTTTTTGGTTGTGAGCATGTGAACTTGATCCTCGTGGAGCAGAAGATGCCATTAGGATCTGGTGTGGCACAACCAGGCAAAGCTGAGGAGTGGAGATATATGGTAGGACTCTGTAGGTTTTGTGACCTGACTGTGTGGTTAATGAAAGATAAAATGATCATGACCTAATACTTCGTGGAACCTGTGATGCAGGGAGTAGAGCTTGCAAGGATGGATAAGTCTAGAAACAGGTAGAACAAAATGACAGATATAACTCTGGACTAAGTTAATCTGCTGGGCAGTGAGGAGCACGCTACAGATTTATAAATATATAACTAACAGGGAGGGCCCTGGGGCAAGAAAAATGAGTGTGAAGCCATGACCAGCAAGTTGGGAATCATAGAAAGAACAGAAGTGGCTCTAAATGCATGTTTTAAGTATAGTACCTGTGGCATTACAGATGTTTAGGATACAGGCTTATAGGCTTTAAAAGGAAGGTGCAAGGTAACCAGGGTATCCGACGTACGTAACATTGATGATTTTCATATTTTGATTGAAATGAGGATGGGTAACATGTAGAGACCTGAGAACTTAACAACACTATTACTTTTGATGATATTTAAAAGAAATCTATTTTAGGAGAGCTAGTTTTACACAGAAAGCAAAGTCATTCAGGAAGTCTGTGGACAGGATCTCTACTGATAGTAGATGCTTGCAGAAAATGACATCAGCGACATATCGGAGTGTCTTACAGGTAGATAAAGAGCAAGAAAAGCTGCCTGGCTGATATCTACACAGAAAAAGAAGGGACTCATAATGGAATCTCCAGGGATTCCAAACCTGGCTGCTGGTGGAACTAAAATGATATCCTTGAATTTGGTTAGCAAACTGCAGTTTCACAAACACATAGTCATGTAAGCGCAGAAAAGATCTGCCCAGTTTTTTATAGTACAAGTTCATGATTTATGTTGCTGAAACACATACACACCATTCTCCACCTTCCACTCAAACACAGCTCCAGCTTCATACTCCCTTTACCTCATCTCCTACAAACCTACCAAACTCCAGTAACTCCACCTCAAGCTTCCTAAACACCTTTATAAATTCACCCCTATCTTGCTCATAACTCCTCTACAGAGCCAACACTGAATCCAGTCCAGGTCCCTCCCACCAAATAACACCCATAACTTTTCTAACACCTCCACCCTCTCCCGTACGTTAAGTAACACCGAAAGCATCATTAAAAAACTTGACCAGATAAACACCATCCTCACAACCCTACTCACCCAACATCACAGCTGTCAGTTAAACATGGCTCAAACAAAACAATCCTAATTTTCAGCATCTACTTCCCTCATACAAATATCTCCAAGACATAAGACACATCAGAAGACAAGGTGGGGCACTCTCACTGTGCATAAAAACAACATTAAACCAACGATCATTGCCCAAGCAAATGCCTCCACAGATACTGAACCCAGCTGGATCCTTTTAAAACCTCCCTCCTGGAAGTACAGTCACCTTCTAATAAGTCACCTACCTTCCCTCTCCAGCCTCTGTTTACAAACTTAAATTCCTTATTCTTACTATCATCTCAGCTGCCCAAAACAATAAAACAATAACATATTGTTATTCTAGGTGATTTTAATGTGAACTACCTAGGCTCATAGGTGTGTACTAGGGTAACCACTACAAAAGACTTTTAAGCCTAGCCATAAATCTCAAATCTCTGACAAGTTCTGGTACCCTTGATAGGTTTAAGCAGGGCTTGGGAGATGAAACATTTACAAGCAGGGCCTTGAAATGAACCATTTACTGGCTGCCTATTTCCATTAGAGACATAGGTGCCAAATGAAGGATGAATTTCCTCTTCTCCAGCCAATCAGGTTAGGGAGAAATTCTGCTTCACATGGATGAGGAGTCTGTTCCAGAGAAGGGGTAGTCTCTAGGATACATAACTGTCTCTTCAGCAGGTCACATTTATATCACAGGCAAGGTTTAAGTCTTTAGAGTGGATAATTATGTTGCTCTTTGTTTTGCAGACATATAGAAGGTCCATCAGGGTGGGCTCTGACAATGTCTTGTATGCCAGGCATAAATCTCCCTCAACAGCTTGTAGGAGACAGAATACAGGGAGAGGGCCATGAGGTGGTCTGATTAGGCATGTTACTTACTCTCTGTATTCTTTTAATGACAACATAGCTAAATAATTCCTTGTGATTTTTCTTGGCCTGGGAGGCCAAATTTACCTCAAATTTGCCTTTGGTAGACTTTATTTGTCCTCTGAGTTGTTTGTTTAATTTGATGAACGTGCTTTTATCCTACTGAGTGCTACACCTCCAAATTTTGCCATGGTTTTCTTCCTTCTGTTCTACAGCCTGCTGATGTTGTGATTCCACCAGGGTGGCTTGTGTTTTAAGTTAGTTCTGTAATTCTTCCTGGTGAGTACAACTGCCTCTCTGCAGCTATTAACATGCTTGTATAGGGACAGCTCCATGTAGGCAGCAGTCTTCAACTTCTCAGGGTTTATGGGGCTTGGAATTTTGCCAGGTTATCACTTCATGGTAGGACGTTAGCCAGAACATTTCAGGGTGAGCTAGGGTTCCAGGTTTTATTTTTACTTTAAAGGAGACCATTTTGTGGTCTGACCATACCAGAAAAGACATTACACTACAGGGTGTCCAGTACTCTCTCATATTAGTGAGGACCAAATCCAATATGTTTGCAACTCTGGTTAGTGTACTGACAATCTTGTGCAGGGAGTTTGTGTTTACAAAATCTGGAAATCTCTTTGCTTGCACATTTGGCATCATACATTAACCAGGACTAGATAGTAAAGCAATACAGCCTGTCAATAATTTTGATTGAATTAGGTAGTATAACTTAGTTTGTTAGCCAGTGAAGAGGTTTTAAACAATGAATCAAAAGATTATATTAAAAAACAGAAGTCTGATATAAGCCCACATTAATAATAGTTTTATCAGTTTAGTTTCTGCTAGATCTGGGATCTGTTAAAAAATAATTGCAGAAGCTTCCTAAATACTTGTGTTGAAACGTTGAGTGCTAACTTTCTCATAGAAACTGATAAAGTACTAGTGTGTTTCACCATTGTTCAATTTATAAAACCAGCCCAGGATGAACAGTTTTGTGTGTATGAAAAGCACAAACAAACAAAAACATCATTTACTTACTTTTATATTTGCACACGGCCTATTGGAAAGCTGAATGAGCTCCAGCAACTAATTTCAACAATTTTATTCATCTCCATCCCATTACTACTACAGAAAAAAATGTCTCCACTGTTTTTAAATCTATGAGACCAGTAACATAAGTATGCAATTTGGTGTCATATAATTTTCAAGAAAACAGATATAACCTGCACTTCGGTGTACAAGTTGTCTATACCTCTCAGTTGTCCATATCTTTGCAGAATTAATAGATATTTGCTTCTTATTTTTGGTTTATTCCTCATAAAATTTGTGGTTTTCTAGCAAATCATTTAGGAATGAAGTCACTAAATGACAGATATTGAGTTTCAGACGTCATAACCTTCAGAAAAATGCATGCTAATGCAAGACTGTCTTAAGTTTATACAAGAGCAATTTTTAGTAGTGTTTGCATGTTCCCCCAATATATTTGGCCTTGTCCAGATTTCCTGCATTAAGAGGTTGAGAGGTACGTGCAAATCACTTTGTAGATTAGGAATATCCAAACCTCTCAATTGTCCCCAATTTTGGCTCAAAATGTTGCTCTCCCCTAATAATCCCTCCTCCAAAATGGCAATTTTGGAAGAAAATGTGGAGGGTTTACAATTATATATAACTGTAATGATCAGAGTTATAGATTACTTTTATTTCAGAAATGCATGTAGATGCTCTTATTTTGTTAGCTGCTCAAGTTAACAGTGTTAATATTAAAAGGTGTCCCTTTTTGAAAGGTTCCCAGCTGTATTGTGTGGCAACTTTATATTTTTGCATCAGATTTTGGTCCGTTTTCATAAAATTGTGGTTTTCTGGCAAATTAGTGGCAAGTCATTAAAGATTGAAGTTAGAAAATAATGGCAGACATTTGAGTTTCAGATTTTATACCCTTCAGAAAATTCATACTAATGCAAGATCTACTACTGTTCTATTATCTAAGTTAATAAGAGCAATATTTAAAAATTGGCCTTATTTTTGGGCCTGTGTCCCACTTCTAGTTATATGTATGGTTTTGCCCAGATTTCTTGCTCTGAAGTTGAGAGGTATGAGTGTCAGAGCCATCACTGTCAGCCAGAGACATTTCAAATTATGACATGCTTATTGCACCCCACCCCCCATTGTAGTGGCTCTGGATGTGTCCAAGGATGGCAAGGAGCAGTTATGCAGTGTAAGTGTGCAGAGTATTCCCCCATCCAAGGTAGATCACAAATACGACTGTGGCTTTTCATCTGTCCTTGATTTTGCAGAATGTTCTGATTTTCTATCAGATTTTTATACTGTTGATTTATGCTTCTTATTATTCAGGAACTGCATGCTGTCACAGTGCCCTGTTGCTCTGTTTAAGTAGCCATGGTTTAATGAACATCAGGTAAGCTTGTCGGAGATTGTAAGATGCAAGTAAGCTTTAGTAAGCATACTGTTAAAGAATTACCAGCATTGAAAGCCTTTGCGTTGTTGCCATGCACAGAATATTTACATAACTAGATAATGTATAAGCCTTGGGTATTGAAATGCATATGACAGTATTTGTAATAAAAGGACAGGATTACAGTATTTTCAGAAGCTCATTACATTTTATTGGAGACCAGTGTTTTATAGCAGTGTCTATGTGTTAGTACACTTGTAGTTGGGTGGCTTTAATGATATATGGTAAATAAGCATTGCTACCTTACTTAAAAGCCAAGCCCTGCAACAACTAGGTAAGCTCCACACTGAAGTCAAAACACAATAGCTCTGGTGGGTAAATGTACTCTGTAGTAATCAAAAAAGGCAAATGTTTGAAATAACTACAGCTTATGTGCAAACACAATAGGTAGTGATGAAACAATGCTCTGCTAAAAATGCTTTAATGCACTACATTGCTGAGCTGCAGATCAGTTATTATCACTGGCTACCAGGATTTCACCCACTTCAGATCAAGCACGGTGCCGTTCAATGCAACCTTCCCAGAACTAATTCAAGTTTGACCAGAATTATTGTGTGTGTGTGTGTGTGTGTGTGTGTGTGTGTGTGTGTGTGTGTGTGTGTGTGTGTGTGTGTGTAAGAGGGAGGTAGCATACCCCTCGGCTGTCCAGGTTTTTGCAGAATGCCCAGATTTTTGCCCCATATTCCTCCTAAAAAGGATTGAAGTTGCTAAATAATGAGACATTTCAGTTTTAGACATCATATCATTTACAAAAATGCATACTAACACAAATCCTGTTATTCTTGCAATTTTCTAAGTTAGAGATCCATATTTATAATCTGTCCCTATTTATTTTAGGCTTTGTCCAGATTTCTTGCACTAAGGTTGAGGCCTTGAGGGGTGTGGTATGTTTGTGTGTGTGTGTGAGAGAGAGAGAGAGAGAGAGAGAGAGAGACAGTGAAATGCCCAAGTTAGAGTTAGCAGGTGGAATTTATTTTCAAGTGCATTTTCAAGGAACTGTGAGGTTTAAGGGAAGTGAAGTTTACTGCTGCTCATGCCAAGTCTATTTACAATGTGCAACTGTTTTGTTTAGCAAATGGTATCTCTATTGTGGTATAACGTTTTAAAGCTATGTTAGTAGCACCACAAGTAGAATACTTGCATCTTAATGTAGAGGCTTGAGGTTTTATTCCTACAGCATGTACATTTGTATGCTGCAGTCCTGAGGATGTCCTCCTTTGGATGAGATGCCTAATAACTATGAACCTGTTCAGCTTGCCATCCATTTTCTATTGCAATATACCAGCTTACCATTTTTTTTTAATTTAACATAGGCAATTTATTCTTTGACAGCAGGCACTGAATTTGTAGATTAAACACTGAAATATACAGTTGTTTTCTAGCAACAACCTCTTCATTAGTTTCAGATATCTTTAATGCGGAATTATTCAGATTACTTTTACTTCGGCAGAGATTGTGTGTATTGACTGATATTGGTGGATTGTAATGAGTGGCCTTTTATGGTTGAAATGTTCTGATTTGGGCAGTTTGTCATCATTGGTTTGTATATTTTGTTTCATTGCTTACTGGGAAAATGTTCAAAACTATAAATTTAAAACACACTCAAGTGTTGCTGTATAATGCAAGGGATATAATTCAATTATATATTATAATTAATACAATCAGGTAAATCAAATAACTTTTGCATGGCCCTAACAGTGTGCAAGGAGCCTATTGCTTGAAAACAGTTCAAAGGTAAATAACCTGCCACTGGCCAGATGCATTTTCTTTGAATGTGGGTTTCAATGCTGTTTCATTGAATGTGAGTTTCAAAAGTAGAGAAGCTTTAATGCCAAGTCTGTTTTGTTGTAAGACTATTGCTTTGTTTAGGTTTAGTAAATGTCTATCAGTGTTTGGGCGATAATGTTTGAAATAAAAGTTGTAAATTAAATCCAACTGCCTGTAATCATTGTAGAACTAAAGCATAAAACAGTATGGACACAGAGATTTGAACAGTGTCTATGGCAAATGGGGAGAAATAGCCAAGTAATGGGACTCTGGAATGGCGGTGTGGGCGGGGCTTGGGGTGGGTGGACTTGGGCGGGGCTGTGTTGGCGGGGGCGGGGAGAGCTATGTGGGTGGGGCTCTGGGTTTGCACCCCCCTGCAAAAAATCCTGCGGGCTCCCTTGTTCTCCATCCATCCTCACACCACACCTCTCAACCTCTTAGTGTGAAAAATCTGGACAAAGCCAAAAATAATGGGGGTACAAATGCTTAAAAATAGGGACACTTTTTAAATATTGCTCATATAAAGTTGCAAACTTGCTTTCAGGCTTTGCTTTAGCCTGCATTTTCTGAAGGATGTAAAGTCTGAAACGTAAATGTCTGCCATTATTTAGTGAAGAAAACCACAAATTTTATGAAGAACAAACTAAAAATATGAAGCAAAAATGTGGGCAGTATTAAAAAACTGGGCAGTTCAGAGGTATGCCTAACACCGATAATCCATACAACTGACCCAACAGACCAGAGATTACAGCAAAGCCGATCAGAAAACTGGAATTTGCGGCTTTGACTGCTGCAGCCAATCAGGTCCCTAGCTTCACTGAAGCGGACCTAATTGACTGCAGCTTTCAAGTGAAGCAAGGGACCTGATTGGCTGCAGCAGTCAAGGAAGCAAGTTCTTTAAAAAAAAAAAAAAAAAAATGGAATTGCACGACGACGCTAAATGAAAGAGGCAATGAGCAGAAAAGATGGAGAAACCCACGGCTGCTTAATGTGGGGGCCCTCACATGCGGGGAGATAATCAGGGGCTCCCCGCGACCACGGGTTTAGCGGGTGCCTAACGCCGGCTATGATTGGAGCCTGCTGAAATACATCTGTGTTACTTAGTGTTGATTGATTCTTATCTTCCAGGCCAGTGTTTCATTACTGTTGTACTACTTGAAGGCCTTGGCCTGCACAGCAACATATGTTATGCTTTCAAATTACTGTATCAAATGTTTTTCTTGAGAGTTGCATTACTCAGTTATTATGTTTTTCAAACACGAAATGGCATATACAACTGAAATAGTACACAAATAAACATTACTATGTATGCAAACCTGTGTGTGGTGTCATATCCTTTGACTTCTTTGTGGGTATATGTTTCATGCAATAATTGTCATTTGTATGAGAGAATCAAACACTGGCCATTTTAAAAGGTGGCAACTGTAGGAATACTGGCTGTTCAATATGCTGTGCACCCTCTAAATATGTATCTTCCTATACATATCTATACGTAGTAATATATGTATATCTGTATTATGTGTATATACATCTATATATATATATATATATATATATATATATATATATATATATATATATATATATATATATATATATATATATGCAGATATATGTGTGTATATGTATCATTGGAATGTTTACTCTTTCCACATTGTACATTCCCTATGGTAGACAGACTGCATGATATGTTATTGATATCATCCTGACATCGTACAGCTGAGATGGATTACTGTTATCTTGTTGTGGTTATGTTGTGTAGGGTCCTGGGTATGAGACCTGCAAGTGTTGGTATTGTGTTGCAAGGCAGATCTGCTCAGCTGTGGAGGAGGGGATGATATCAATAATTACAAGAGGTACTTAATTTGGGCCCCCTCACCCCCATTAACGGTGCCTTTGGTCATATATTTATTTGTTCATAGGTTCATAGGTAGGTACTAGGATATTGGCTCTAGGGCCTATATAACCCTAGCCAAAAGGTACCCTGGCTTTCCCAACCCAAGAAAATTATTTTCCTGTGCTCCAGTTGAGCAGAGCCACAGAAGTGATCCCCGGGGTGAATTTCCTATTTCCCATCCAATTATCAAGATTTTTCTTGAAGAGTGCTAATGAGGAGCTTTGTTTGATATAGATAGGTAGTTTGTTCCAGAGTATGGGAAGTCTCTGGGACAGGAATCTATCCCTCCAGCATGTTCTGTTTATTGTGGTGACAAGGTTTAGTTCCCTAGAGCATGTAGCTCAGAGGAATTGGGATTTTGTTAAGTGGAGCATGTCCAACAGCTCTGGGTCTGACATAGCTTTGTATGTTAGGCAAAGATCGCCTCTGAGTAGGCGATATGCAATGGAATAAAGCTGGTGTTTTTTGAGACGGTCTGTGCAGGGCATCTGTTTGAGGCCAGTAATCCTCTTTGTGAGGTATTTCTGTGGCCTTTCCAGTTGTTGTAGATGTCTTGTGAGGTACATACCAAAAGGGGCGTTGTACTCTATAATGGGTCTAATGAGTGATGAATAGAGGGAAACAATGACCTCTTTTTTCCTGGATGAGAAACCTTTTGTGATGCGGTGTACCATGTAGAAGGATTTCCTGACTACTGTGGTGATGTGATTATCAAAGGAGAGACTACTTTCTACCTGTGTCCCAAGGTCTCTTATCATACTTTCGGTGTTAAGTAGACTACTGCCTATGTGGTAGTTCATGGGTACAGAGTTTTTACCAAAAGGGATGACAATGCACTTTTTGGCATTGAGCTTGAGGCCATGGCTTTGACACCAGGCATCTATCTCCGTGAGGCCTTTTCGTAGGATGTCCACATAGTTAAGAATTTTGATTATGGCTCCTAGTTTGCAGTCATCTGTGAACTTAGCCAAAGACCCTCTGTGTTAGCCTGTACTTCAGAGAAGTAGATACCAAACAGGAGAGGACTCAGGACTGAACCCTATGGTACTCCACTTGTTACTGGTCTGAAGTTGGATTTGGAGTCTGCTACTTTCACAGTGTGAGTTCTGTCAGTGAGCCAGTTGGCAACCCATCTTGTGACATAGGGATTTATACCTAGTTTAGTGAGTTTATCTATAATTCCAGAGTAGGGGATGGTGTTGAAATCCTTGGTGAGATCTAGATAGGCTGTGTGAACCACCTTACCCTCATCTATAGCTTTGCTGACCGCTTCAAAGAAGTCTATTAAGTTTAGGAGACATGATCTGCCTTTTACAAACCCAAACTGGGTGGTGTTCAGAGTTTGGAGATTACCAATTTCATTGTTTATAAGTTCCATGATGATACGTTCCATAGCCTTGCAGACCAGGCTCGTCAGGCTAATGGGGCAGTAGTTCCCGGGTCCATGGTGGCTCCCCTTTATGGAGTGAGATAACAGTCACTGTGCGCCATTCAGTGGGCACAAATCCTGAGGTGAGGCTATGATTGAACATGGTACTTACGTGAGGTGCCAGTTTGTTCTGTAGTTCATGTAGAACGCAGCCTGGGGTGTTGTCAGGTCCCATGGATGCTGTGTTCTTGGCTTTGGAGAGAATGTTTTTTACCTGTGCAGCCATGATTACAGGAACTTTGCATTCTTCCAGTACAGAGATGGGCCCTTTAGGGGATGAGAGGGGGTAAATTAGCACTGAACCTATCTGCCAGGATTTTGGCAATATCAGTTGGTTCTGTATATTTAGTGCCACTGTGCTGTAACTCAGAGCAGATCTGAGTGTTGCCATTGAGATTCTTGACATAGCTATAGAATGCTTTGTGGTTGTCTTTAGAATCAGTGGCGATTTTGTTTTCATAACTAGCTTTGGAGGATTTTAGGAGGGATTTCAGTTTATACACACACACACACACATATATATATATATATATATATATATATATATATATATATATATATATATATATACATATGTATATAGATATATATCTTTTTACATATATATATATATATATATACCCCATCTATCACATAGCAGTTCTACATTACAATCTAACACACTACATCTGACCAGATATATCCAGTTGCTATTCATATAGTATCTGCTATATTGCATATTCCTCTATCCCAATACCACTATTCTAATAACTCCTCTCCACTATGCCCTCTAAACACCCCTTCACCTTCCTTTCACTATTCACCTCCTTTCACCTCCAAAGCTTTCACTATTACTACTATTCTCCTTATCCTTCTTCTACTATCTCTCCCAACCTACAATTTCCACCCACTCCCAAGCCTTTCATATAACTAACCCTCACAACACAGCCTTCTCACCCTCATACTCTCTTATTTCCCCCCACCTATATTCCTCTGAAAACCTCCTTCTCTTTCTACATAAGCTTATCTCCTCTTATTCTAACCTTTCAACCATAACTGTTAACAAACCCCTCCAATTCACAAAACAACTCAATCTCATCTCCTTGCTAGCTACTCACATAGACTGTTATATACTACACCTGATATCCACTCTCATATCTGGAGACACCCATCCTAACCCAGGCCCCACCACTACTACTGCTATAAATAAATCTCTATTATTCACTTCCTTAAATTCTCAAAGCATAGTAAACAAAGTCCCAAACCTACATGCTTGGCTCATACATAATAAACCTGACATCCTCACTATTTCAGAAACCTGGCTAAAACCACACATTAAAGACTCTGAAATAGTTCCTCCTAACTACTCCATCATAAGAAAAGACAGACCTCACAAAAAAGGCGGAGGAGTAGCCCTTCTATACACTTCCTCCCTAGTAGTCACTCCATATAACAAACCTACTCCACACTTTAACAATGCCGAACTTCTCCTTACAATGCTGCAAATCAACAATCACAAACATATATGTATAGCTTCCATTTACATCCCACCAGGGGACAATATTTCCACACTTGAACTCATCCTCTCCTGGCTATCTAGTAACATTAAAAATGAAACCATAATCCTAGGAGATGTTAATATTAACTGGGCCCTTATACAGCAGTCTCCTACAAACCCCACTAACATCAACCTCTACAATTTCTCACAACTGATCACTCTGGTAACCCACCCTGCTAAAAACCCCTCCAATGGGAGTATATTGGATTGGATTCTAGTCTCCCACCCTCACTACTTCACCAACACTGGCACTCTTCCCAACCCACTTGGTGACCACTTACCCACCTTTACCCACCGGCTTCCCACTATCCTTCAGCATACTCACAACCACATTACAATCCGTGATCACAAAAACTTCAACCCAGTAATCTTTTCAAGCTCACTGCAAGCAATTAATTGGAACTGTCTAAAAACACTATCCCTTGATGATGCAGTCTCTTACTTTAACTCAACTTTCTTAAAAGTACTCGACTCCCAAGCCCCTTTACGGACTAAAAGAATAAAAACTAAATCAGCCCCATGGCTCTACAAAACTACTCTTGCTATCATGAGACATAGAGACAAAGTCTGGGGACGCTACCAAAAACACAAGACAACATCACTCCTTAACGAATATAAAATCCTCCAAAAAAAAGTAAAGAAACTCATTACTTCTGATCGTCAAAACTACTTCTCTACACTCCAAAACCAAACTAAAAACAACCAACAGAAATTCTGGAAAGGGATCTCTACTCTCCTCCACCCCAGCAAACCGGATACTCCCACCCCAGACCCAAATGCTCCAGATCATGACTTAGCCACCCAATTCAATTCCTTCTTTATTGATTCAATTTCTAAATTAACCTCCTCTTTCTCTAACACCTCTTTACTATCTAAGATCCCCTTACCCACCCCCACTATTCCTATTTCTATACCACACTCCTCACCCACTAACTCCTCTACCCCCTCTTCTACACCTACCCTATCCCCATCTCCACCTCCCCAAAACTCCCCCCCCTCCTGACTGCCCCCTCTTCTCATTAAATCCAATACCAACATCTACTATTAAAAAACTTCTTCAGAAATTGAAACCATGTACCAATGCTCTTGATAATATCCCTTCTTACTTTCTCAGTATAGCCGCTGAAACCCTTGCCTACCCCATTAGCATTTTAATTAACCGCTCTCTACAAGAATACACAGTTCCCCAAGTCTGGAAACAAGCCTTTATTATACCTCTACATAAAGGTGGTAACAATAATAACATTACTAATTTCCGTCCCACAGCCATCCTGTCCCCTATTTCTAAACTCTTAGAAAAATGTGTCCAACTTCAGCTCCTTCCTCACCTCCTAGACAACCATCTTATAACTCCCACACAGCACGGTTTCAGACCTAATCATAGCACCATGACAGCCCTCCTCTCCTTCCTTGAGGTTGTAAATAAAGCCCGTGACTCTGGAAAAATTGTTTCCACCTTACTTCTTGACCTCTCCAAAGCCTTCGATACTATCTCACATAGCCTGCTCTTAAACAAACTCTCCAAACTTCACCTGTCTTCCTCCTCTTTGAACTGGTTCTCTAGCTACCTATCTAACAGAAGCCAAGCTGTAAAATGGAAAAAAGCTAACTCCTCTTTCCTTGGTACCCCTACAGGAGTTCCCCAAGGCTCCATACTGGGTCCTCTTCTCTTCAACATCTTTATAAATGACTTCCACAAATCTATCCCTTTCTCTAGCATCATCCAATATGGATGACTCAACTATCATCTGTTCTGCCTCTTCTATTACTACCCTACAAAAACTTACTCAAGATGCCTTCTCTTCCACAGAACAATGGATGCTATGTAATCATCTAGCTCTCAATGCTTCCAAAACCAAATTAATGTTATTTACTCCTTCCAAAGTCATCCTCCCGACATGGGTACCTTCTCAATTACTACTCTACACAACTCACCTCTTGAAATAGTATCAGAAACCAAGCTTCTTGGGGTCCAAATCGATAGCCAACTGAAATTTAACTCCCACCTGCAAATTAACATCAAAAACACACCAGAAACTTGGCATGCTTTATAGACAGAACACCTACCTCACATCTGCCACTAAAATCACTCTTTCTACCTCCTTCCTAATACCATCCCTTCTATATGGTGCCCCACTACTAACTAATCTTCAGTCCTGTTTAAAACAACAACTTACCTCCTGTTACAACAAAATTGCAAAATTCGCCACCAGCCAAAAATCCTCCACCCACCACTGCATCTCCCTCCATAAGCTAAAATGGCTAGAACTTCCCAATCAACTAACTTATACTCAACTAACTCTAGCCCATAAGCTTATTCTCAACCCTACCCTCTGTCCCTCTCTTTCTTCTGCCTTTAAAATGCACCTACCTAACAGAGTTCTAAGGTCAAATAATCAAAATCTACTCAAAGTAAACAGACCGACTCATCCCCCAGGCAAAAACCTTCTTTCCTTCAGCCTCGCCTCTGGAACTCCCTACCTCCACTCATCCGCACCACCTCTAACCACTCTGCCTTCAAAAAGTCTCTTCACTTTCATCTAGCTTCTCAGTGGGAATGCTCTTGTTCCCACCCCACATAACTAACTCTACTTATTTCACCCTCAATACCATATTCTACTTCTATACCTATGACATTTATTCTCTAATCAGTATTATGTTACATTTATTTAATTCTAGTACATTTCTTCCTATTGTTTTAACTGTTATGACTGCTATTCTAATTGATGAGTTCTACATTTGTTTGTTTACACAATATTAATAACTCTCTGTACTAATATTGTAACTGTTAAATGTTGAAAATACCTTCTGTTATGGAGCTTTTCTCCCCAGGACTCCATTGAAAACGGGTTCTTTATGGCCCAATGGACTATCCTGGTAAACCAATGGCAATAAATAAATAAATAAATATATATATATATATATATATATATATAATATATATATATATATATATATATTTATTTATGTGTGTGTGTGTGTGTATGTATATATATATATATATATATATATATATATATATATATATATTTATATACATACATACAGACATGTACATATATAAATACATTTCCCCTACTGTTGAATTACTGTGCTGGATGATATGTTTGAGAAAACATCAGATTTGATTACATCTGACATGGCTTAGTGGTAAATCAATTTGGCTATAGCGTGCAGGGTCCTGGGTTTGAGACCTGCAAGGGCTGATTGTTTTCTTGCTGGGCAGAACAGGGGCTGTTGGAGGCAGAGTGATTAAGGCACTTTAAAGCAGTTGTAAGTGGGTTTGCGTGGGTTTGCACATAGTTAAGTAATGCTTACGTGAGCTTAGCTTTGCTTATGCCCACTTACGGTCGCCTAAACCCATGCTAATTTCAAATAAAGAAAAGGAAAAAGGGAGATAGGAAAGTGGTGAAATTGGGGCAAGCAGGGGGACAAACAAGAGGAGAAACAAGTAGGGATGTGCAGGACGGGTGTAGGAAAGGACCATAGCTTTGCATTTCTTTGACAGCAACAGCTGCTTTCAATGTGGGCAATTTAAAATTTGGAGCCTCACACCCTACAGGGAGGTGTGTGAACATCATTCAATATGGATGATTGGTAGGGTTAGACTGTGTGCTGGATACATGTCTCTGGGTAAAATGCAAGGCTATGTATGGGACGTGCTTTTTTTTTTGAGGGACAGATGGCCTTTTTTTTAAGGTGAGAGTGGGATGTTAAGGAAGGATTATTAGTAAGTGTGGTGAGGAAGGTTTGGTAGGAGAGGTTGCATTTGCAGACAGACAAGACAGACAAGACAGCAGACAGGGGTGGTATATGACACATGGTGGGGTAAAGACCTTGACAGGGAGGGTGGTTGGAAATCTGAGGCTCATGAGCCCTCCAGATGCCAGTAGTGACACTGATGTCCCTACCCGATGGCAGTCACCACTACTCCTTCACAGCCCCAAAGGTGGCTGTGCTGGGGGCTGAGCTGGAGGGCCGCCTGCCCCTCTAGCTGCGACAGCCTGCCCTCCACCTGGTGCAGGCGGTCATCCAGCTCCATCTGGAGGACACTGCGCACCATGCCACAGACCTCGTCCCTGATGACAAAGTCCTCACTGCACCCACTTGCAGGGGGGGGCAAGCCCCATCCCCTGCAGCGGTTCCACCTGAGGGTGGTGCAGGACCAGCAGATAATGGAGGTCTGTGTTGGGTCCCAGACATGCTGGGACCCGGTGCCTCGGCCAGGTGGGGTGGGAGAGGTGGATCTGCTGTGATCTGCCTTCCCATATGTGCTATGGTGTGGAAATTAACAATGAATATTGGTTAGTCATGCACAACACATTACAACATTAGTCAACATAGCATGCATGGATTTTCCCATTAACCCAAACAGTGCAATTATAACAATGCCATAGCAAACAGAACCCTTGCATATATGGAATGGCATTCAGGGTTGCAACAGCATGCCAGTTAGTGGTATGTCAGGCAGGCAATAAGATGATTATTCAACAGGGGATATTAGTATGCACACAGTTTAAACAATGATAAACCAAATGGAACAATGGTCCCAACAGTAGAGGTTTGTTTAGGAACATACCCATGTTGGTTTCAGTGTAATGGCTGGATCAGTTGAGTGGTGGGGGAAGGGAACAGATTCAATTGAGAACTGCTATCAAGTATATTTGTCAGTACACTACTATTCACTAATCTACATTCTGACCACACTTACTCTCTACCTGGACCATGGGGCTGCTACAGCACACCAACAGGTGTAGATATCAACAGAGCAATTGTACCCTTATTTTAGTTATACACATCAGACCTGTTTTTATACCAATTTCTTTATCTGTTGGCCTATGCAGATGAACTATGTGCACATTACATTGCTGTTTCTACACATATTTCAGATTCACATATTAGTTGCAGGCCCTGGAGTGTGTGTTGTGTCTTTCACATACATGTACTGGGACATTCTCTTTGTGCAGGTTTCTTGTCAACTGGAGAAACTATCCGTGACAGCTTGACACTTGAGGGGCTTGTATGGGCCAGTCTGCAGAGTGTGGATATCTAGCTTGCATCTATTTGTAAGACTGGGGCTGAGCAACACAGCAGTTGTACACCTTTCATAGTTATACACATCATACTAGTATTTCTATTCAGATTGCTTTACCTGTGTGGCCTGTATGAAAAATATATGTGTTGCAGTGCATTATGTTTTCTATTCAGATTGCTGTTTAAAACTGTAGAACCAGACTGAGATGTTAGTGGTGGTCTCTGGATTCGAACTGTGCTGTGTGTGCAAAACTGGAACTGTAGGCCAAGTCCTTATCAGACTGAGTTACTGGGTAAGTGTTGTGTGTTGTCTATGACATTTCTATCTAGTACATATTTTTGTGCACAATACTTTTATTATCACATGTTGCATTATTTGATTCCCATTTTCAGTACAATTTATGCATACACAATAGACATTGGTGTCACTTTTTGTGAAACATGTGCACATTAGCTGGATTGCACATTTGACTGTTTTACAACTACATACTGCAATTTAGATTCTTGAGTACAGAGTGTAGGTTTTAGGTCTGCACCTGTTAGTCTTATACATTTCTCAGTACATTCACAGCTACATATGGCTGAAATTGAAAGGTTAACACAGGACAATGCCGGCAGACAAACAAGTTAAACACATTCTGATGGAAATATGTACTGTTGCTTTTTTCCAGTTATTTGACATGCCCATTCTAAAGTACGCAGACAAGCAGTGCTAAATCACTTCACCTCAGTTAGTGCATTCTGCAGGACATACACATTTTTATTTATCAGGTACAAGTGAGATGACACACACCAATGTTTGGGATCACCTTTACTAGTTTTGACATACATATCTGTGTATGACTCAAAACTCCACAATTACT
The DNA here is from genome assembly GCF_019279795.1 of Protopterus annectens. Classification (NCBI taxonomy): domain Eukaryota; kingdom Metazoa; phylum Chordata; order Ceratodontiformes; family Protopteridae; genus Protopterus; species Protopterus annectens. The sequence continues at coordinate 1,542,605,839 of NC_056728.1, read as the reverse complement.
ATTCCTGCATGATCTGCACAGGGGAATTTCTAACTGTTACAGTAGCCCTGACATGACACTTTCTTGGCAGGTTCACTCAGACACATTCATACATATTCTAATATTCTTCTCCTGCATATTGTACCTTGTTTCTACTGATATCTGTATTACACAGCAGCTGGGAATACTCCACTGTAACACTGGCAGCCTGACACAGGCATTTATTCCTGACTTTTACAGCACAATTACATATACAGGCAGTACTACCATTACTATAATTTTGATTTCTTACTGCTAATAGTAGGGGGTATTCTGTACTCACCATACTGCCGATACAGCCGGGCCAGTCACTGTGCATGAGCCTGCAGATTCTGGGACCTCTCCACAGCAGCTGTATGGGAAGACATCACACATTAATCACACCTGCACAGTCACAAGTTGAACTTTTTCCATATTTAGTTAGAGATAAATAAGACTGCATACTTACAGACAGGTGCGACATCCTGCGCTTGGGCTTCTTGGATCCACTGGTCCAAGAGTGCACCCTTCCTCCACTTCAGGTCATTATGGTGATGACGTACTTGCTCACCAGTCCGGCATATGCCACTGGCACTGGTGAGATCATGTGCAAGCTGGTCTCAGGCCTCCGTTTTGCACTGCAAGCTCTACTACTGGCCCTGCAGCAGCCTGCCATCACGGTTTTTAATTAGGAGCCCAACCATGACCCTGAATTCCTGGATGCCCCAATGTTGTGCTCAAAAGCGCACACCTTTTCCAACGCCAGCCATTTTGGTCCTGCTGTGTGCAATCCCAACTAGTTCTGGCTGTATTCCCACCTGCACAGTTTAAATAGGGGAGTTTTCCTGCATTTTTTCTTGACTGGCTGGTTTTAATATGCTGCACTATGCTTAGCTCCACGCAAATCTGCATAGCAATGCTTACACCAGCTAAGCAGAGCTGAATGCAGGTAAGCAATGCTTGCACTAGCAAAGCATTGCTTAACTCTATTTTTTTCATTAAAGTTATGAATTGTTTTTTTACATTTATATTTTACATATTCCCACCCCTACTGTGCTATATGTGAGTCATATTATTGACATATATCATTCACATTCCTTAAAAGTTTATTAAATAATTTGCCAGAGGGGGATTCAAACCAAGCATGTTCTACATGCTATACCACTATGCTACAACTGCCTGATGACATTTTCTATCACAGTAGCACTTGTCTATCATTTTCATTTTCAGGATTTCAGCTAGGCTAAGCATAGTGGTGCACCATGCAAACAAGCTGCATAGAGCTTAAACTTCGGATTTATTTTATAAACAAATATTACATTTTTTTATTTTTTATTCCTTTCCTTTTGCCCTACTTCTTCCATGCATGTAGGGCAAGAGTGCATACATTTGGGGATGTGCACTTGAAGGCTGCTGCCTTCTATATGTTTGTAGTATTTTTTTTTTCAGTGTTCGCGGACACTGAAATGTTAGCTGTTTACATTTCAGTGTCTGCGGATACTCGTTTACTACATAATATTAGAGCCAGGCTCCAATATTATATAGTTTGACACTCATCCATGTCAGAAAGTGCCGTACTGCAGTTTCAGGTGCTGGGACTGCTGACTCGTGCCCCCTGCACTCGTTCCTGGTTTGTGTCAGTTTAGTTTAGATAGCAATGCGCCTTCGTGCATATGCAAGGTGCGCTGCTATCCTAAGCGGACACAAACCACTCCACGCCTTATTCTTGCATGGAACTTTGTGAATCCAGGGATCTGTGTTTTGTCTTATGTAATTTCTTGTTATCATAATGAAATTACATCACAGATGTAACAGGACAGTAACCTGCAAAAAATAAAAGATAAATAGAGAATTTGGTCATAAAAGGAAATAAAATATTTTACAGATACCCAAATGGAAGATAAAAAGTCAAATGAAAGAATAGTGAAATTTTAAAGAAATTAATACTGGAATTCAGAGTAACGTCTGCTATGATTTTTCCCTGGCAGGATCCGTAACATAAAGAGCAGTATGCCTGGAGAAGGTGCATGCTAATATGGCAGGCCAGGGGAGTAGGTTAGGCTAACTAGTCATGTATTCTTCCCAGAAATTGTGTCAGCTCCTGATTAACTCAGTAGAGTGATTCAGAGAATTGCTCTACCAAATCAAATTTTTTTTCAGGAGGAAAATGTGATGCCATATTTTGAAAATGTTAATGCATTCACTCCTATGAGCACAGTTACAGTACAGCTAAGCAGAGTAGAGATGTGGTGAAGTGTTTCTGTCTGTATGGCTATGGGTGAATGCACATATGCATGTCTGTCAAGGTATGAATGTGGCTGAGTGTGTGTGTGTGTGTGTGTGTGTGTGTGTGTGTGTGTGTGTGTGTGTGTGTGTGTGTGTGTGTGTGTGTGTGAAAAATTGCTCTGAATCATGGCCTAAGTCGTTACACCCTGCAGCTAATTCTAATAGGTATAGTTACCGGTGATTCATTATTTTCATGTTGGACAACAGTAGGGTAATGTAAGCTTCCCCTCTGGTGGCAAAATTATCATTGTCACTATGACCTTTAAATACGTCCACTATGACTTTGTAGTGGCTCATGATGCCTCAGTGCAAAGTTACAAAAGATGGCTACAATAACTACCTGGTAAATTGGTTTCATTCTTATATGACAGAGAGTATATCAGAACAGAATGAAATGTTAACAGTTCCTCCTGCTTTGCTAGGTATAGTCATTATCTTTCTTTTTATGGATTTGCATACTGACTAACTCACTAGTTGCCCACAAAGTGCCTTTCTAGGCAATGTTCAAATTATGGGCATTCTGATTTAACTAATTCTAATTAAATTAAAGCAAATCAATACTAATGCATATATGCACCCAGGACTTATTGAATACAGTTCTATTAAATGTATTTTAAAATTAAAAGCTTTGGATAGGTGAGGCATATTGTGTGTGTGTGTGTGTGTGTGTGTATATATATATATATATATATATATATATATATATATATATATATATATTTTTCTAATTTCTAAATAGTTAACAACTACTGATTATTTGAGTGGTTATAATGGTGAAGAGTTTGATTTTTATTCTTTAAATTTCATTTAATGTAAAATATGGACTAACTTATTTTATGAAATTTTTAAATGAAAATAATACTGATCTATGGTGTTTATGAATAGCCAGATTTTTAGAAATGAGTGATATAGGTTTAATGTAAAATATAAAACTGTTGATATTTAATATTTAAATGTTTTATATACAATTTAGATTTTTTGGTGGAGTATATCTTTAAATAATTGTGACTAATTGTTTAATTAATTGTATTACGGTTGTATATAAGGAGGGATGTTTTGGGAATGTAATTTGTCTGAAGAAGTGCAGGCATTGGACTTGCACAAAAGCGCTTACAATAAATGTGTGGTGGGATTTTACAACAATCTGTCTTTTGGCTTTAGTAATTCTAATTAAAATAATATCACGTTAGCAAGGCTTAATTCTAGAAATCTGTACAACCAAATGCCAGAATGTGAGACCTTCCTCATCCATGCATTTCTGTAATTAGTGAAACTTGGTTCCAGCGTAAAGACAGCACTTCCTCTTTAACTGGGTTCAACGTCTATCATGCATACAGCCCCGCTGGGAACTCTAGGGGCACAGTGGTATTTATTCAAAAAAACAGCATCTCACATGAAAGTCTACATGATACTAAGCTGGAGCTTGTCAAGATCCTAGTATCACTCAAACACGATTAACAATCATGTAATTGCAAATTAGAGAGAACTACTTCTAAGTCCTCTGAGGAACACATAAGATACTTAAGTCAGATCTGAAAAGTAGCATTTTAAAAGCACTATGTATGGGAAATTTTAATTAACCTACTATCAACAGATAAACATGTAACACTAACAACAAACATGTATAAAGATTAATTTACTTTGCTAATGCCAATTTCCTTGGTCAGATAGTCTTCGCTGTACTTGAGGTGCAAATCTCCTTGAGTTAGTTTTTACTAATATAACACCAACCTGCACTTTTCCCACATGTCTCTACCTCAGCCTGTACTTCTCCCATGTGTCTCTACCTCAACATGTACTTCCCCATGTGCTGCTACCTCACCCTGTACTTCTCCCATGTGTCTCTACCTCAGCCTGTACTTCTCCCATGTCTCTACCTCCCTGGCTGATTTTGACCCAAAATATTTTATATGTATGTATTTATTTATTTTTATCTGTTTGGATACAAATGGCCCTTTTCAGGGCTGATCCAGGAGTATCCTTTGGTTATGTGACTTGCTCAGTCACACAGTATGCATATGGAGATGGAAGGAATCAAACCCTGCATCTTTACTACAGGAAGCAACTTCCTAACAGCTCAGACCCTTAATCCTCAGTGATAGAGGTCCTTAGGACATGTATCATTAATCTTAAGAATGTGGCTGTATTTAGGGACTACTCTAAAGTTAACTACGTGGCATTTATTGACAATATCAAAATGATAACTATGATAAATCCTCAGCTGACTACTAAATGATGCTATAGCATGGTTCTCTGAATTTTACTCTGAAATAGATAACATCATTGAGGGATCAGTCAGGGATGGCCTTACAAGTAGGTGAACTAGGCAATTCCCTAGGGTGCTGTACTTGTTGGGAATTTTTTTCCCTATTTATGTATTTATTTATGTTTTTAGAGCAATATTTATTTTTTTGCTAAAAAATAAATAAAGCACCCCTAGTAAAAGAAGATGTTCTTGCGCTGGAGTGCTCTAGTCCAGCTAACTTGACGTTCACATTATGTCAAGTTTAACTGTGAGGTCACAGGAAGACAAACCCCACAATGTTCAAATGTAGCAGTGAAAGCACCTGGAGGGAATTGCTTTTTTTTAATATTTGACATGAGAAAATGTGACAAAATTGGGGATATGCTGCAAAACTTGAGGAATGCTGCTGCAGCTGTGAGTTATGACGGTTTGTGAGGTAATGCTGAAAGTGATCAACCAGATACATTTTGGCAATATTTTCTGGCTTTGTGTGCCTAGCTGGTAAGAGGTACGGCACAGTCAGATGTGTTATTTTTTTTTCACAATAACACTGGCAATGATTAACCAGATATGTTTTGATATTTCTCTGACCTTGTGATTCGTGTAGGGCAATCTGATTAGAATACTTTAACCTGTGTGGCAACTTGTTTATGTGGACTGTGGAGCAGACCAAATCATGGTTTGGTGCAGATAGCTATAACAGGAATGATACTGTGAGATGTCATTACTGTTTTTACAGTAACACTGTATCAACCAAATATTTTTAACAATATTTCTCTGACTTTGTAATTGTTGTACAGAGAGGGAAATGTTCCTATTTTAGGCCCAGTTTACCCCTACACAGGATATCCTTATTTTTGGACATAATCTACATGACCAACATATAAGTGGCAACAATTAAAAAGTGGGTACACATCCTGCATCTCCTTTTCTGAAGTGGAAATTAATGACCTTATATGGTAGAATATTGCAATAAAATTCACTAAAGTCTAGAGATTTTACCCTGCCTCTTTGATAAAGTGTTTATCTTTTTCCGTTATTTTCATCTTTCTATAGTATCACACATTCCTACAGAAAATGGGAATAGTTATTTGCTATTTGTTATTCAAATCTTATGATAATGAGATGTCCAAATTTTAGCTGGATGTACCTACATTTCAAGATAATTTGTTCTTATTTTCAATGTCTGTATGTAAAGAGGTATGTTGCTGAGGTAAAATAGCACTTTATAGCCATCAGATGATGTCGCTATAACTGCTTGGTAGAGATTGGGGTTGCTGGATGAATATAAATGACCCCCTTGTCATTTGCTCAGTTTAAGCTTTATCTAGATTTATAGGACTAGTGTGCATTTATCAGATGTAAGGTGGGCTACTTAATTAGACACATGCTATGCAAAGACAGAGTAGGCATTAACTGCTGTGGCTTTCTTCTTGGAGGAAAATGACTGGTTGCCTGCTGCTGGTTGTTTATTATTTTGCATTTGCAAGACCAATGAGATTATGTGAAGCAACATACAGTATGTTAATGTGGGGCAACTGTTCGGAATAAAGATGAAATACATTATATGGTTATCCTCGTTTATCACTATCAGACATCTGAACTGTACATATAAATGGTTCTAATTGCTTGGTGGGGGTTGCCAGGATGTACATAACTGACTCTGTTGTCATTTGCTCAGTTTAACAGTCATCTTTCAAAAAATAAGTGAAAATGCATCACAGAATACCCTGACATTCAGAACTTCTGGAGGCTGGTGGCCCCCACACACCAAGGTTGTATAAATGGATTTTGACATGGGCTTAGTAATAGACTGCACTGAACACTACTTAATCCAAAACCAGTCCTGCTCAGAGGTGTACACAGAAGGTCAATGCATGACAAAATCACTATTTCTTTAACATTCATCCCAAACCTTAGAGATCATTATATCTTGTGTCAGACTGGGAACAGAGTGGTCATTATTTTTTTTTAACTTTCCTCACAAACTTCAGAGGAGTGCACAGGGGAGTCACTATAACTTGTATAGGAGCACTATAATATCTCTAGAAGCAACAAGTAAGAAACATCATTGGAATCATTTTTTTCCGTTTTCCTCACAATCAAGTGTCTGATGAATTAAACGTAACTATTTTTTGAGGGAGAATGAATAAACATGATGTTTATATATGTCTGACAGCAAAGATGTTATGTTATATTTGTTTTTTCAGTTTTGTCTCAGTCTGACATCAGAAGGGTATAGAGACGGTGGCTGTGTTTTGGGGGAGGTAGAAGGTGAAGAGGCAAGTTTTATATAAGTATGACACCAGAAGCATTTTGAAATATGAATGTGGACATTTTTGCCTTAATTTTAATCACAATTTAACACCAGATGGGATTACACAAAGTGACTACTTATTCTGAGGTGGAAAGTAGGGAGCAGGTACTATTCCCAGATATGATGTATATATCCTCACAAGCATTTGACTTCTTAGTTTATTGTAAACTGGTGTTTTGTTAGCTTTGAGCATTAAATATTAGATACAAGTTATTTTTCCCTGAAATAAAAAATAGGATTGGATTTCTTTTCATATGCATGATTTTTCACCAGGCCATCATTGTATGAAAAGGTTAGGGGGGGCTTAACATGAACCTCAGAAAATCTATAATTTCATACCTGTCAGTCTTCAGACCCCCATCTTAATTTACTTATTACAGTGCAGTCTTGGCCAGCTAGGATGTGCTGAAAGGGTGCAGAAAAAAAGACAAAGTTGTAGGATAAGACTAGATTTCATTCTTTCCTTTTTTTTTTTTTTTTTTTGATCAGGGTTTTTGTTCAAGCCATCTCTGGAGGACAAATGCTGTTAAAAAATGCACTTAAGCACATCTAGAACCCCATGGCTTCAGGGGTATTCCTTCAGCTTAATGCAGTTATTTCCACTCCAGTTATGCCATCTTGGTCAGTTAGGATGCGCTGACAGGAGCAGGAAAAACAAAGCTGAAGAGTAAGACTAACTGTCTTCCTTTTTTAGATGATCACTGGATGACAAAGGTTGCAAAACTTCAAAATGCCCTTCAGAGCATCTATGACCCTCATGGCTTCTAGGCCCCCCCCCCCCCCACATCCCCAGTTTAATACAGTTGTTTTATCTACAGTTATCAGAATGCAGTCTTGCTTAGATAAAAACACACTGCCTGAATGAATGAAGAACTGCAGGAAAAAACTGTGAGAAAAAGGGATAAAAAGTAATATGGAGTGTGAGTGGGCCCAGATGGCTTAGGCAATGGGAGACATGGAGCCCTTCTGCTTAGGGTGCCAGTTTACCTAAGGCCAGCCCTGATGTCAGTCCCCAGCCTCACAAGCACCATGGCAAATACAAACTCAATCCTATATAATGGTGCTCTGATATGATCAAACTTTACAAGCAAAAGAAAAGACTGTTACAATAATTTTTCCATTCCAGTATACAAATAACTTAAATCTAGAAAACAAAACTCTTTAATATGCAACTAAGTACTGCATGTCCAGCGATGGACATAAAGTTACCACTGTCACCAACAACTTTGGTGACAAATCCTAACTTTAATTTGCCTGCTCAATCCATACTCTAGTGAAAAAATCAAAAATAACTCTGGATCAAGTCCATTCAGACCAGCCCATACCAAGAACTCCAGCTCATTTGGTCCTAATAATATCCAAAGTTGCCTTTTAGTCACTGGAAATCACAAGTTAAATCAGCACCTACTAAACCTCTTCAAACTAACCCTCCATACTAGCTATACCCCTGAGGCTTGGAAAACAGTCATGGTGATGCCATTCCATAAGGGCGCAATGTATCCATATAGAGCTCATTAATAATATCCTCAATGATTTTCAGGCCCTAGATCTTAATAAATCTGGTTTTATAGAGATTGTGACCATTTTATTCTATCTGACCTCTTTGAAAGGGCCACCAAAGCCCTGGATGGGGGGTGGGGGCAGTCTGTACATACTGCACATCTGGACTGAATTTGTCCAAGGCCTTTAACACCATTTTATATGAAGGTACTATCTATTTTCATACACAGCTAAACACCAACCAAAATATCATTCATTGGATTGATAACTGGTTTACTGACACATCCCACATAGTAAAGGTAAGGAAACATCTCCAAAAAAATGTCATAGGTGGAGGTCATGTAGATCTCTGTCCTTAGTCTCTACTCCTTGGCATCTACTTTTCTGACGTGGAAGCAGAGGCCAAAGAATTATGGCTGGCAAAGTTTGCTAATGACTGCAAACTGGTAGCTTTTATCGCCCCATATTATTCATAGGATTCTTAGGAATTTTAAGGTGATTGAGCCTCACAATTTATACCATGCCAGTACTCCCCCTCAGACTATGCACCCTTTCATTGGGAGAGTTAGGTCAGTCCATCCCAGGGTAAATTTGTGGGTACCCAATCAATCATCCAAGTTTTGCTTAAAGGATGGTAGTGCGTGGTACTGCTTAACCTGCAGGGAAAGTCTGTTATGGAGGTAGAGGAGGTTTTATATGATGAATCTGTCCCTCCATCATGATTCATTTAGCTGCTGGTGAAGATTTACATACGTGGTTCTAGTATTTGTGACACTGTCACACTTGGAATGCAGAAAATTCGGGATCACTGGTGTAGAATGTGAGTCACAGATCTCACCTCAAGAGTCTACAGGAAACTTAATAAAGGGACAGTGCTTCCAGCCTCTCTTGGTAGCTCAGGGTCTTTAAGCCCATGATCTTCTTAGTAAGAAACATCTGGGGTCTTTCTAGTCATTTGATTTGTCTAATGAAGTGATTTCCAAAGGGAGTATTTTACTCCATAATCGGTCCAGTCAGTGCTGAATATAAGGGAGCAATGGCCTGTTTAGATCTGTATGATATTCTCTTGATAATTTGCTGCACTATGTAGAAAGATTTTTCATTCCTGTTGTCACATGATGATTGAAATACAAGGAATCATCAACCCATGTTCCAAGGTCCCTGACTTCATTTTTTTATTTTGTAGTATGGTATTATCTATATATATATACAATAACTTCCATTTCATAATCATCTGCAAACTTAGCCAGAGATTCTGGTTTACAGTCTACAGATTGTTAAAGTAAAGGCTGAAAAGAAGAGGTACCCATAAAGAGCACTGGGGGATACCATTGGTTATCTTCATGCTTTCTGATGAGGCACCTGCCACTCACATTTTGCGGGCGCTGTCTTTTAGCCAGTTTGCTATTCATCTTACCACATAGGGAATTCTTTTTTAAATATTTAGCTAACTTACAGTGTCTGTTTGGGGTATAGTGGTGAATGCCTTGGCCAGGTGAAGATTCACTGTATGAAAAGCATGACCTCTGTTAACAGCCCTGTAACCCTTTTATAGAATTTAACCAAATTCATTAGGCAGGCTCTTCCCTTGACAAAGCCAAACTCCTGTGGGTCAAGTTTAATAAGATTTGTAATATCACAGTTCACTAGGTCAGTCATAATACATTTCATTGCTTTACATATGTAGTTCATTAGAATGATGGGCCTGCAATTCCCTGGATGGTTGGTACGTCCAGCCCTATATAGGGCCATCACCACTGCAGTGCACCAAACTTCAGGGACAAAACATGTAGCTAAACCTAGCTGTAGCAGTTTAAGGAGATGCTCTATGAGGGCAGACTTAGCACTGTTTACTAAGCATTCAAGTACATTGTCAGGCCCTGTGGAAGAAGTATTTTTGGTGTTAGATACAGTAAGTGTTTCTTTACAATTACAGGAGGTGTAAGGGATTCCAAGATTACTGAGCTTTAGATAGCAACCTCAGGGAGAAAGTTAGCACTGAAGCTTTTACAAGTAAATCTGCAGTGTTTATTGCTTCTGAATGGGAGGTGCTATTTTGAATATATTTAGAACAATGGTGGACGTTATTCCTTAATTTCCTAATGTAACTAAAGAAGAATTTCTAATTCCTTTTATCTTTGGACATTAACCTAACTTCATGCTCTGCTTTAGTAGACCTGATGATATTTTCAGGTTCTTAGTAATATTTTTGATACTATCCTTAATAACAGTTACAAAGATATGCGTCTGGAGCGTTTCTCCCCGGGCCCCCACTGAAAATTGGCTTTGTTCCAAGTCAGAGTTTCCCAGTTAACAAATGTTAAATAAAAATAAAAATAAAAAAAAATAATAGAGAGCTTGGATCTACTGCATAATTTAAGACATTTTCCTTTTCTTTTTTAATTTATTTATTGTGGTGACCTGCCAGACTGGTTTGTTTTTGAATTTCCCATTACATTTTGCTGTGGTTGAGATTGCCAGCTCTGTGCACTTATCTTGTGGATCATACAACTCCTCTGTGAAGCTACTTTTTCTTGTTGGACAATGGATAGAAGGTAAGTGGTTAAGATGCTGCATTGGAAAGAATTTATGGAAGTGAGCTGTTTTGGTGTTTCACACTGCTTTGATATTTGTGATGCTTGAGAAAAGTTAATGTGCCTGTCTTTGTGGTAATTGTGTAAACACAGATCATGCCTTTGCATGATGTTATACATTATATGGTGTTCATACCAAATTGCTTATTGTCATACTTTGTTACATGAGGTTCATACTATACTGTGGGATGTTTACTGCTAACTTGCTTTGTTTAATAAAATTGGTCGAAATGCAAATTGGTGCATTCATTGAATTTGGGCAGGGGATCAAGGATAAATGGTTTTTATACCTTTGGTAACATGCATCCATCTGTTTGAGCAGTAACGTGATAGATAATGACATATGACATCAAGTAAGCTTCTAGATATGCCTTCACTGCAATATAAAGAAAATTCCCTGCTAAAGACATATTTAGGATCATGGGTTTGTAAGATTATTTAGCGTCTAACCACTACAGTTTACTTAATACTCCTAGCCTTAAGGGACTGAGAGATCTGTCCCGGTGTGAATTTACTGCCCCATGTAATCAATTAAATAAGATTTATACAGGGGGAAAGTATGTCCCTCTCTGAGTTAGAAAGTGAACAAACTGATCCTTTTGGAAAGCTAGGTCAAACGATGACAGAGTGATGGTGAATACATAAACGTTTTTTAAGAAAAATTTCAAATTCACAGAAAATATAATTTGAAAAGGGCTGTCATCTTTTCAGTCCCAAAATATGAATTCTAAGCAGGTAAATAATCATTTTATTGGGTGCGGTATGTAAGATACCTTATAAAACCATAAAATTGAATATGGGAAAATATAAATGGAAAACTGGTAAATAATAATAAAAGGCAGACAAAATTAAGTTAATCAGAGAAAAAGGAGTGCCCACATGCCAAAAGACTAGCCAAATATAGACAAATTTCAGGTTCACAGCCAGCTCATGTGGCACAGAGAGATGGAGTCCTGACTATGGCCCAAACAACCTGAGTTCAATTAGCAGATCAAAAGACTGACAGAGCTGGTGGTGGGATGGGCATTCCCATCCTGGAAGGGGTAGACCTGACTGTCTGCCACAATTCCTAAGGAGGAGTGGCAATGCAAATATATTGTCTGGTGGCTGACATAAGGCTCACCAAGCCATCAACAGTGTGTGCATAAGAATGGGGTCATATGAGGAAGTCATTGTGAACCTCCCTGGTGTAATGGATCACACTTTTACCTTTCCCCCACTAGGAAAAGGATTATGCCATTACAAACACCTTCCCTGTCAGGATGCCAGAGAGTGCAAAATGCACTGTCATGGATGCCTGAATGATGATCCTGGTCTGTATAGCTCTCAGACTCTTCACAGGTCAAAATCCCACATAAAGGAAAGAATGAGTAATCTCAGATTGGGAAGGTGTGATGGTTGGCAGGCATGAGAGTAAAAAAGCATATATGAAAAAGTCTGAGTTATAGAGTAAGAAAAACAAGCCCAACCCTTCTGTGGGACATCAAACAAAAACTAAATATAAATCCTTATATTGTGCTGCGAATAGCTAACTAGTTGTCTGGCAGTTTTATAAGTAGGTTTCTTAGGTTGTTTCAACATAAATATATGTCAATATTTATCATTTGAAAACTTATATTATGCCAAATATACCGCTGTGTGTTTTAACAGCACAAAACAACAATTATAGTATTCAGATGAAGGGCTGCGATAATTGGCTGAAAAGAGTTGTTCAGATATGAAGTACTGGAAGAAGATAATTGTCACTGGACAGTGAATACATTGTGATTGTACATACATTTCTACATTGTGATGTTTCCAGATCAGTAAACAAAATTTACAAAGACAACTGTTCTACTGCTTACATTCCTTTGGACTGGGAGAGCAATTACAAGGCCAGTATTTAAAAAAAGAATTGTTGCAACTCTGAAGTTAAAAATTTAAGATTAATAAGCTTACTGTCATGCCCAAGAAAGCTGATGAAAAGTGGTACTGGAAAAAACAGAATTATGGAATTGGAAATGTACGAATATTCATTACTAAGCATATTTCTTTAGAAGATCCAACACCACATGCAATCATGTATTTACAACAGTGTTGTAACTGCAAGTAGTAAAAACTTACAAATTGCTGTTATACATGTTGACTATTTCTAATGTGTTTGATTCTGTGCACCCACAAACTTTCACTTCAGAAACATGCTTAATTAGGACTTTTGGCCATTTTGATCAACTGGCTGTCAAACTGGTTAATAAACGATCTGTGGTATGTAGAGAATAATGAAAGATATGGTTCTATAGCTTGCTATTTTGTAATATTACTTCAGTTTCTCCTACTCTTTTTATAAGTGCCAAAGAATCTTTTAAGTCCACCTAGGCCGAGCGGCCCTCAGTTTTGTATCTCATCTAAAGAATGACACCTGGAGACTACATCAAATCCCACAATAAGCACTGCAGTGTTAATACAGGAAAACTCACCCACCCTCTGTGTGGGAATAGAACCAATAGTCATCTGGTCGTCTGCCATTAAAAGCACATGTACTACCTGTTGAGCTACTGACCCTATAGACTAAGGAAGACTCCACAGATTAGAAGTAAATATGAGAAGAACTGTTTCTGTAGTTTTGCAAGCTTCTGCTTACAGGTTGAAGAATGCCTTTCAACAGTAATATTTGAAGACCTCATTCTTTAACTACACATGGACATAAGTAAATGCTGTGTAGCTGCTTACAGAAAAACTGAAAGACTGAGTTTATGTTGACACCTGAAATTAAAAAGTAAGTATTAGGAAAGACCTTATTTATGGAAGTATCCCATTCACAATGCATAACATGTCTTTTGAGAAGGGAGGAGCCATATGTAGACAAAATACAGCAGTGAACCCTGTACTCCTGAAGTTGAATCCCACGTGTTGATACTTGACAACAGCTGCTTTTAAGATTCTTACATGACCAAGAAAAGACTCACATGTGCTCAGTATGACAGATGGCTGAAAGTTTCTCAAGCCTTAAAAAACTATACCAAGAATATGCTGAAAGTGCAGCTTTATGACTTGGGGGAGGCTTAAGTCATGTAAGAATGTTTGCAAAGATAAAAGGGCAAATAGATTGCCATGCTACATGGAAGCTGGTCATACAGATACATATATACTGCAGAGTACAGTATCAATCCAAACATCCCCATATTAGTAGTGGTCTGCAATAAATGATATTCAGATACTAGAGCCAAAACATACTTGGACTTTTGCTGCCCTCCTTCAGCTTTGGACTCAGTCCAACATTCTGTCAAATAAACAGCTTGGATTCATGATTATGTCTGCTGTAAAATGTTGAATTTGCCTTGGATTCTGGTAGTCAAGAAAGTCCACGGACACATACTCTATAAGTGCACCGTGATACACACTGCCATTCCTTTGCTTTAAAATAATTACAATATTTTTATAAGCTGAAGTCTGTGTTAAAACATTTTTTTTAATTCCCTTCTGTGTCATCCTCCATGAACACTGCATACTAAGTGAGATATAACAGGTTTCTATGTTAAAGTTAAGTTCATTACTTTAAATGCTCATATCTGGCTTTTGAACACAGCACTCCTGTTTTGTTTTCAAAAGTTTGGAAGAAAATAAAGGCAATCTTTTCTCTGAAACTTTGTTTTGAAGTATAGTTCCCCATTGTAGTTACATCTGCTTTCAAAGCATGTTACTGTCCTGTCAAAATTGAAAGTTCTATATTTTCCAGATATACAGATGCTGTTTAATAGTTTTTAAAACTCCAAACAACATAACTGCAGTGGGGAAACACATTTACCCACATTTATACTGAAACAGTTCAATGCATCTTTTTTAATATGAATGTTAACACGAATCATAACATTATTTTCCTTTTGAGATTTTTTCTTACTTAAAAAAAACAAACCATGCATGTCATGAGAGATTTTGCACACAGTGTTCTTTAACAGAGCAACATTTATTCAGATTAATACCAGCAGAAAGTAAAGAGTTGGCTGACCTGTGTAACTATGATATACGGACAAACAGATTGCTAATTTTTTTCTCGAGGGAGTGAACGGCAGACCTAAAGTCAGTTCAATAACAATTAGCATTGTGCGACAAATTCTTTCATGATGGTTTGACTCATAGTTGTTATTTCATATTATTTTCTTCATCCAAGCAAATGTATTTTACAAAGGCATGATCCATGGGCATCTTACCCTGGAGATGATAGAAAACTAAGATCCAGGAAAAGGTTGGAACAAACTTCTAGACAAAGGGATTTCCAACATCTAAGCCGGTAAGCATAAAATAAAACCAGAAAAATAATGAGATAATTTGTGTACAACACAATCCAGAAGTAGACTCTAGTTCTGATGTACATTTCAGTACATTAAAGGATGTGTTCACACAACGATCAACCGACACATTACATAAAAGAAAAGCAGACAGCATAGAAAATGTGCTTTGTTGTGAAATGTCCACTGCTAGCCACATACACCCCTTTTGTACTAGTATTAGGCTACTGGATTCACTTTCAGAATATTAAGCCACAAAATGGACAGATACAGACATCCAGGAGCCAGTGTGTGAACAGTCACATTTGTTGTTATCATGACAGCAAGTAGAACAGCAAGACAGAATCATGTGAAATCCCAAATGTACCCTTGCCTTCTGAGATTCTTAAAGACCTTCTCACTCATAGCTCTCAACCTCAGTGCAAGAAATTTGGACAAAGCCCAACAAAATGGGGGACAGAGGCCCAAAAATAGGGACATATTTTAAATATTGCTCTTATGAACTAAGAAAGTTGCTAGAGTAACAGGGTTTGTTTTAACATACATTTTCTGAAGGATTTGAAGTCTAAAACTCTAATGTATGTCATTATTTAGTGACTTTAGTCATCAGATCATCCCAGTGATTTGCCATAAAACCACACATTTCCTGAGGATCAGGCCAAAAACATGAGCCAAAAATCTTGACATTCTGCGAAAATCTGTACAGTTGAGAGGTATGTTGACACTGCACATTACATCCTTCCAATTTAGCTTAGTTCTTTAGTTGCACAGAGGATGTATATACAGTAATCAGCATTGTACTATACTATATTATACTGTACTGTGCTATACTATACTGTAGTATACTTACTGTACTATATCACATTATACTATAGGTTCATAGGTATATACTAAGTTAATGACCACTAGGGCCCTTATAAGCCTAGTCTTGCAAACTACATGTGACCCACAAACTTGATTTATATAGCGGGTGATTTATTGCATATCTCTGTCCATCATAGACATAGGTGCCAGACCAGGGATGAATTTCTAATTACCCATCCATTAGTCCATGTTGGACTTAAATAAGGATAGAGAGGAACTCTGCTTCACATGGATGGGGAGCCTGTTCCAGAAAATGGGAATTGTCCGAGAAACAAATCTGTCTCTCCAACATGTCCTATTTATGTCACAAGCAAAATTTAGGTCTTTTAATCTAGTAGTTGTGATGATGTTTGTTTGAAGATATGTAAATGGTTCATCAAAACAAGGTCCAGGGATGCTTTGTATACTATGCTATGCTATACTATACTATATGATGTACCTACAATCATTTGAGATAGATACATGCATATATAATAACAGTTTGTTTGTGTCTTTTGGCTTTTCCCGGTTAGGGGTCGCCACAGCAGAACTCCGGTCCGCTAATGATTGGCAGTAGATTTTTACATGCCGAGTTGCCATCCCTGATGCACAACCTTCAACGAAGGTACGCCCATTCACGCATGTCTCCACACAGAAGACGCTCTAGCTGAGAATTGAACGGGACAACGTCTAGCTGTGAGGCGACAACGCTACTGCAGCACCACCACCGCAGTTTAATAACAGTGGAATATGATATACAATAAGAATTTGTTGTAATTAGCAGGACTATAATATTGTGTTTGTTGTTATGGCATGCAATAAAGTCATTCCATCTGGGTGGTAGTTTAATAAATCTACCAAATCTAGTTATTTTATTCTTAGGTAAGAATGATGATGATGATGCAGCATATTGAACAGTCACATCCAATATTTTATCAATAGCAGGTACAACATGACTGGATATGAGCTATTTGAATATACAACATCACAACTGAGGCAGTTATAAATCTCTTGAGCAGTCTCTTGGTTTTGGCAAATGGGATATGTCATCGCTTGAAATGTCCATTAATGGCAGTTTCTGAAACACATTACTGTTTTGAGAAGAGAACCGTGTAATTGTATTCTATTATGTTTAAGTGTCAGGCTTTTCTTTGCCTTGACAATATCAGACCTTAATGTACTGACATGATCATTCACAATAACTTCTTGTTGTTACAAGTGTTAGTCAACTACAGTCTGGGTTCTAACAATCTCTCCAAGTCTGGTTATATACAGTACCCTTGCTGATCTGTCATGGTAGTACATATGCTCCTGTTATGGCTTCTACAAAGCTAAAAGCATATTTTGCATTTTCATAGCTTGAATTAGAGCAGATAATACATGTAACTTTTTCTTCACTCTTCTCCGCATCAACAACTGTGAAGGTGGAAGTCCTACAGATTAAAGTGGGATGTTTTCATACCCTAGAAGAGCTACATAACTATCTTGGTTAGTGCTGGCATTGCAGTTTTTCAGGGTATTTCTTAAGTAACTGTCCATTAAACTGTAAGTATATTGATGAAGAAGTTACATGCTGAAATTCCCAGTTTTTTGAAAATGTATGGCATTCTTGACCAACAAACTCTGGTCTATTATCAGACATGAGAATGCAGTGGTACCGTGGTGAGAAAAAATGGATTTCATCAATGAGATGACAGATTGTGAAGAGATATCCTTCATTCTGGTGACCTTAGGAAACTTTGAGTAGTAATCAAAACAGGTGCAATACTCACTGTTCTTGAAATACAATACATCAGCTGTTACTTCACTCCATCATCTATCCAGAACTTCATTTTCTATCACAGTTTTTTTTAGTGCTGATTGTATGACACATGACAGATTTGACAGGTTTTACCATCAGCTAAATTTGATGAGACTTTTTTGGGCATAACGTTGTATCATATAACCTTTCTTTATACATAATGCCCAGGTGTGCTTCATGGATTCTTCACTAAAATTGCTTTATTAGATTTGAGCATCATGAATTGTAAATCAGGTATTTCATCATGGCACATGCAATAGACAGTAATGCTAATGGAAGGTTATCATAAGTATTTGTAGTTCTAAGTCATTATGCATCATTGAGAAAAGCCATAGCTGTTTTTCTGTTGGTTATTTCAGTTTCTCTTCCCACTTTAACTATACTAGTCACTGCTCCATGCAGTATCATGCAACAGCGTATTTCAAGATGCAGGTACTTTCAGTTTCAATTTCTCTCCTATCACTCCTACATACAACTGCAAATGTAGCGCCTTAGTCTGTGCTTATAAACCATTAGGATGGATTATTACAACATAATGTTTTAGTACTTCATTGAAATTTTACTATTAAATCATTTTAAGTTAGTGAATCTCCAAATGACTTAGCCATCCTGCAGGAAGGTTTGTCCAAAATAAATAAGTGGTGCTAATATCTGAAGCTAAATGCCAAAAATTACATTATCATATCCTTTGGGAAGTCATCTACTTTGAAGAACTACCACATTGACAATATGCCCCTAAGAGTAGACCCAGTTGTTTGGGATTTGGGAACTTACGTGAACAGTGTCCTAACTTTTGACCAGCATGTGTCCAGTATTATAAGAAAGTCCTTCTATAATGAGTAGCTCATAAACAAAGAGATTGTGTCTAGATCTAGGGATGCCATTGTCCCCCTTTACTCAGCCCTCATCAGGCAAATCACTAAGTATAATGCCCCCTTTGGAGTGTATCTGTCTAAACACATGCAACGAGTGGAATGCCCACTGAAACACCTTAATAAAAGGATAGAAGGTCTAAACAGTATGTCCTAGAGGACTGACTCAAACCCCTCTCACTATACTCAGTATCCTACAAACTTCAAACAGATGACCTGTGTCTGGCATGCAAAGCATCCTCCACCTCAATACTGATGGATTTACTACACATCACAAGTCAGGTGGCATCAGAAATACCTGGCCTAGGTATCTAAACCTCTTCTGTAGCATCAACAGAACAGTCTGGAGGAACAGGTATATCTCACAGTGGATACCACTACTGTGGAACAGATTTCCTATCCATGTACACAAAGGTCATCCCTGTCCACTTTCAAGATCAACTTGAATCTGTGACTGGAAAACAAAAAAATGTACCTCAGGACTGCCTAGTGTACTACTAATGGACAGAAGCAGCTCCTACATGCTTTATGGCATGAATGAATCCCCTCCAATTATCTATCGTATGATCCCAGTTATTTGCAGTAGGAGTACTATATAATTATTGACCATGGTATATTTATTTATTTATTTACTTTTTGATTACTCAGTAGTGTCCAGATGGACAAGAAACCTGTTTTCAGAGGAGACCCAGAAAGAAAAGCTCCAAGAATTTACACAAATACAAAAAAATTACAAATACAAAAGTAGTACAGTGAATAAATGAGTAAAGTACCAAGAAAAAATATTTACAGAGTAAAAAATACAATACAAATGAAACAATATTTAGAGAGTAAAAAATACAATACAGATGAAACAATATTTACAGAGTAAAAAATACAATACATATGAAACGATATTTACAGAGTAAAAAATACAATACAGATGAAACAATATTTACAGAGTAAAAAGTACAATACAGATGAAACAATATTTACAGAGTAAAAAATACAATACAGATGAAACACAAAGGCAGATACAATACAGTAGAAACATACAAATAATAAGAAATCACAATGGGTTTGTGATAAAAATCACTCAACACTTTATATTTTTTGTGGAACAGTCAAAGAAAAAGAATATAGAAGTGAGTTTAGGCTGTAGAGGTGTAGGTAGAGAAGATTTATGAAAAGCGGTAGTATATGGCTGTTACTAGCCTGGAGATTTGCAGGAACATAGCCAGTGTTTAGCATAATGTTCTTTTAGGAGTTGTTTGAAAGTGTGTGTATCAGGGGTAGAGAGAGTATGCTGGGGGAGAGAGTTCCATGATCTGGCAATTTTTTAAGAATATAAGGAGTCCCCACGATAGTTATGAGATATGGTTACACTGAGCATGAGTTTATTGGATAACCTAAGGGGCTTAAGGTTTGTGTAAGGTTGAACAAGGTCAGCTAGAGTAGGGCAGAATTCAGGTTGGTGGATGAGTCTAACAGCAATAGTTAGCTGGTTGAGAGATAGTAAGCTGGAGGGTTCTATTCAATTAAGGTAACTAAGAGCTATACAGTGATGAGATCTGGGAGGTAGGTTTGAGGCAAATTTGCCTATTTTATTATAACAGGTTTCTAGGTTGTTCAAATCTGCTTTACGTAGGTTGGTAAAGATTTGTGAGCAGTAGAGAAGGGTAGATAGGATGTGGGATCTAGCAGTAGCTAATCTGGCATAGTTGGTTAGATAGAGTTTTGTGAACTAAGTTTTATGTGCACTGTTTTGATTGTTAATGCTATATATTTATCGAACTTTAGGCCATTATCTATTGTAACACCTAGAAGTTTAGTCTGTTTGACTGGTACTATTTTTGTACCATTAGTGGAGAAGATAGTGAGAGGCAATGGAGTGTTAGTAGTATTAGAATTACTGAAAACCATGAGTTTGGTTTTGTTGGGATTTAAAATAAGTTGCTGGTCAGACAGGTACTTTTCAATGTTTTGTAGGGCAATTTGAGTTTTGTCTTGCAGTTCTTTGAAAGATGGGGCAGAGCAGATGAGAGAGGCATCATCAGCGTATTGAATGACAAAGGCAAAATTAGTGGAGGTAATTAGGTCATTGGTAAATATGATAAAAAGTAGAGGGCCAAGGATGGAGCCTTGAGGGACTCCAACTGTGATGGGTAGTAGGGCGAGATTTTATTATCTCATTTAGTGGCTTATTGTCAGTTAGAGAGATAGCTATGAAACCAGTTTAAGGATGTTGTGCTAATATTGTATGAGGCAAGTTTGTTAAGAAGTTTGTGGTGTGATACTGTGTCAAAGACATTCGACATATCAAGGAAGGTAGCTGAGACAAGGTCACCATTATGTTTGAGGAGATTTATGGTGTTTGTGAATCTTATAAGGGCTGTACAGGTGCTATGTTTGGGTTGAAAGCCATTTTGAGTGTTGGAAAACAGGTTGTTTTTAAGGAAGTAGCCAAGGATTTGCTGGTGTATATATTTTTCCAAAATTTTGGCTAGTGGTGAGAGAACAGCGATTGGTCTATAATTGGAGAGGTCTGTAGAGGGGCCTCCTTTTTGAAGGGGTATGATATGAAATATTTTCCAGAGAAGAGGTACATACTGCTCAGAGATAGAGCGGCTGATAAGAATAGATGTGGGATAGGAAATGGATGTGGCAGCAAGTTTTAAAAATTCTTTGGAAAGTTGATCAGCTGCAAGAGTACATGGTTTTAATTTACCTAAGAGTTTCTTTATGTAGCTGGTTTGAATTGGCTTAAGGGAGAAAAGGGTAGACTTGAATTCAGTGGGGATTGGTATAGATAGTGGTGGATTAGTGGTGTTGTTTAGTAATGTAGTTATCGAGTAGATAAAGTGGGTATTGAATTGTGAGTCTAAACATTCAGTAGAGTTAACTGTTGATGGTGGTGGAGTAGTAGGTTTGCCGGGGTTTAGGAGGTGGTTTATGGCTTGCCAGAATTTTTGAGGGTTATTTTGGTATTTTTGTTGACAAGATTGGAAGTAAGATTTTTTTTTGTCTTTTTTGATTTGTTTTTAGCCCGATTTCTTATTTGTTGGTAAGAAGTTAGGTTATCTTTATTTTGTTACTATGATAAAGAGTCCAGGCTTTATCCCTTTGCTTAAGTAGAAGTTTTATTTCTTTTGTTAACCAAGGTAGCTGTTTGGATTTGAAGTAAATTTTTTTCTAATAGGGGCTAAGTTATTAAGTATTTCTAGGAATGCTTATTAATTAAAGCATATTTGTTAAATAAAGCATATATATGTATAGGCTAATTAAAGCACCAAAAGGGAAACTTACTAGGCTTAAAATAGTCCTCAAAGGTAACTAGCCTAGTACTTACCTATGAACCTACAAGTAATTATAGTAATAACAACAGTTTTAAATGCTAACTAGATTTTATACACTAAATGCTATAAACTAAGAACTAGTATAGATCCCATTTTCTATTGTACTTGGACTACAGTAGATGGGCAACAAGCTAGTCTTACTTCAGTTGCCAGCCTCATAACACTTATTATACTTAGGCAGTGTAACAGGTGCCTGATGCACACATACAATGAATTATTGCTTAGCTTGACACTACCTATGCGCAAGAGATGCAAGTACTTAACTAAACTGGAAGCCAACTTCTCACAAGCAAACACATCCTGTGAGCAACACACACACTAACACAGCATTCTACACAAACTCATTCTAAATTATTGCACTCTAAGCCTGTCAAAAAGTAGTTGTCCAAGCCTCCAACAGGCATTAGGAATAAGACCCAGCAAAAACTAGGCACAACAACAGATACAGGTACAACCACTGTCAGGGCTGGATCCAGCACAAGGTGACATAGACAGTTGCCTAGGGTCGGTACTGGCTGGGGGGCCATTCTGGCCTTAAAAAAAAATTACCCACTATGCTCCCATTTTGTCCTTAAAAAAAGGGAAAAAAGAAACAATTACCCATTCCATTGCTGCTCTGTCCTTAAAAAAAATCCCTACTCCACTGCTGCTCTGTGCAACTTTCCAGTATGTCTCTTTCTCTTTTAGCATCAGCCGGATCTGTGTCAGAAGCATGGCAAAGGAGTTTTATTTTGTTTTCTATCTTTCATCATGAAGGTGGTTTTGCCTTCAGCTCCTCTTGTTGGAGAAGTCTGGAAAGAAGGATTTGCTTTCAGATGGTTTGTTGGGTGATTGGGAATTGGATCTTTAATCTGTGATGTAATTTATTCAGAGCTTCCTTGTGCCTGGCTTGGACACCTGTGAATACAAGACTTGGATACTTCTAAAACCATCTGGACCTACAAAGCTGATATAAGTATATGTTTTGCACTTGCTCTGTTTCAGTAATATTTAACACTTCTCTGCTGCATTTATTGATTTTGTTGAATTTATCACTGTTTTCCAGCCTGCACTTGTTAAAGAAACTCCATCTGTTTGTTACTGTACTGCTGTCAGAATGTTTTAACGGTATTCTGATTCCCTGTGCTTGCATATAAGCAAATATCTCCACTTTAAAATCTCTATAGGAAATGCTCTCCATAGTCTCCCACTGTTCACAGCTGCTCAAAGAGCTGCCAGTTTGTGCAGAGGGTGGTACCACTGCAGGTCATTTAATAGTATACTACTAAACACTCTCACTTTGACCTTTAAATGACTCTTCCCTACTCCTTCCCATCTAGAAATTGTGTTCCATTGCCTTACATATAATAGGTTAGATTCATAATTGCTGAATCTAGGCTGTTTGGTATCATTGTGCTCTTAAACCAGCCATCTTACATTAAGATGGCCTCCCTGCACCCTTGTGGCAGAAGTGTGTAGCTCAGGACCCATCTGAGTTGGGGATTGCTGGAGAAAGGCTCAGTTTGGGGCTTTCCCACTGGTAGTTGTGTTAAAACTGTTTAAATTCACCTGTATATAAGCCTTGCATTTGCGCATTGCTGTGCACCGCTCAATAGGATTTAGCAGTGCCCTGTATAGATGCAAATACCTGGGAACATTATTTTTCCCTAGATACCTTCTAGTGGAACCCGCCAAGCTTCCCTGCTAAGCAAATTGCAACTCAGTTGCACTCTAAGCAGTGTTCTCACACTTATCAACCACAACCTACTATATACTCACTGCCTTTGCTACTACAAGTCAAACTAACCAATTAGTTAAGTCAAAGTCCTAAGTCCAGCTAGCCCACTTCCTTCCCAAATACCACATTCAGAAAACTCCTGCTACAATGGATGCGCAGTTTCCCATCATTTCTCTAGCCAACTTGATTGATATGGGCATCTTGAGACAATGTAGCAATTGCTTCATGTATACTGACAACCATTTACTACTAAAGCAAACTAACACCCTATGTGAGCCATGCAAATACACTGTGGAAGTGGAGTCAGTTTTCACATGTAAAAACAAACCAGACATCAAACAGGTTGTCAGCACACATGCTTCACTTTTCACGCAAACCTGACCTCTCATACAAAATCAAGTCATGACACATAAACCCACATACATGGAGGTACTCACGTGGAGGTACTCACTCAAAGCCCACCAAAAGAACAGAGACCTCACACACACCATCCACACCCACCAGTAAGCAAAAAGAAACCACTAAACATATCAACACATCCACCTGTGTCTCAACAAATAAGCCCCTAATGCAAATCACATCAAATGTCTTGGTCATAGAGACCCCATAGTGAGACACACAGCTGTCCCCTTCACCAGACTGGACAAGAAGATGGTCACGGTCAGCTATCTACCAGGTGCCAGGATTCAAACCACTCAACAACAAATACCGTTATGACTCTGTCATAGTCCATGTTGGAGTGAATGACTTGAAACGTACCTCTATGGACTATATGAAGACAGATATGATGGAACTCTCTCATTATGTGTCCCAGACAGGCATCTTCCTAGCCCTAAGCAGTATTCTATCCTCACCAAAGATGATGCCACAATATAAACAAAACATGATTGACTTCAACAATTGGCTTAGTTTCTGGTGTCAGTACAGGGGTATCAGTCAGCCTGGGAGGATATGGTAGACAGACCTCGCTGCTTTGCTAGATATGGTCTGCACCTGTTCCCCCCCCAGGCTTTCAGATACTGGCAAGGGTCTTGCCTCCCCCACAGTGCCTTTTTAGGCAATGTCAAAACAACAAATTTTCCAACGTAACAAAATCTAATCGAGACAAACTCAGAGTTATGCTGCTTAGTGCTAGGAGTTCAAACATGAAACTGCACTCCCTGGAAGCAGTCCTCAACTTGGAGGATGCTGATATTTCTACAGTTACTGAAACGTGGTTCAAGGCTGCTGAGAGCACCCTGGGCATGCAAGGCTACAATGCCTTCCACATGGTCAGACCTCAAAATGAGTGTGACAGAACCAAAGATGGAGGTGTATCCATTTTCATTAAAACCAAATATACTTTGAAACTGGTCAAACAGCATGTCTCTCTTAAACTACTCCATGTCCAATTAAATATTGGGAAAGTAACAAACCAATCATTGCTAGCTATAGATCCCCCACCATGAACCAGGATAAGCACAGCGCCTACCTCAATATACTGGAATCCCTCGCCATACAGCCCAACATCTTAGTCATGGGAGATTTAAACTATCCTCCCATAGACTGGGGGGACATGGATGAGCAAAGATATGCTCACCCAGAAGTTCCTGGACTTTGTTATCACAATTGCCCTGGAACAGATAGCCTGCACCCCCACTACGGGGTCTAATGTTCTGGACATAGTACTCACCAACATGGGGGGGTCACTGTACATCCCCATGCATGATGCCCTCCCTGGTTAGGACCGACCACAAATCAATCTCGTTTGAAGTAACTGCTGAAACTGATGCCCCCACAGGAACAATAATTATAAAAAACTTCGCCAAAGCCATCTACAGCCTATCAAGTGATGGTATAAAAAGTTTCATACCACCCGTAATCACAAACATCAATGATCACTATGCAGAAGTGTACACAAATGCCCTGTACAAATACTTAAGTGACTGCATAAACTCTCCTTTACCTGAAAGGCTCAAAGCCAGGTCTTCCCATAAAAACAAGCCACCATGGTGGACTTCAAGTATAAAAAGATTATATAACAAGAGGAAGAAACTATTGACCAAACACAAGAGAGATATCACTCTGCAGAGGAAAAGTTGCCTCCTAAGCCTAAACAAAAAAATCAGAAATCTTGTAAAGTCTAAACCAAATTATGAAACTAAAATTGCATTAATAGCCCAGGATAAATCATAAGGCATTCTTTATGTCAGAAGTCTAAATGGGAATACCCAGCTATGTGTCAAACTGGTTGTAGATGGAGTCACTCATACTATGCCAGAAGATACTGCCAACCTGCTAGGTGGCAAATTCAGCACAAACTTCACCCCCCTATCCCCATCTACCATATCCCAAAGCACACCTGACACCAGCCCTCTGCCTATTATCTCTAGAGAACTGGTCATCTCTGCACTCGCCAAGACCAAAGACAGCCTCAGTAGGACCAGATAATATCCCAGGTTGTTTACTAAACAATCTAAGACTACTATATCAATCCACCCTATCCCAGGCATGGAATAACCTCCCATTCCAATTGTACTCCATTACACACCCTATACAATTTAAGAAAGAACTCAAACTACACTTTATAAGAACCAAGACTGGTACATGCCATGACCCTACCTAACTCCAATACTACTCTGTAGAACACATTTCAATACAACTTCACAGCATACATTTTTACCACTCCACTACTATTACTTTCTACCACAATCTCATACAATCCTCTCAGTGTATTATCTCCCACATATATTTCTCTAACATCTCATTACATCTCTAGATATCCCTTCCATCCCTTTCATGAACTTGCTATACACCTTACCACATCAGTTATACAGCAGCTACGCACAAAAAAAAATTGTTTCTGTTTTTCATTGCAGTACAGAACTTATGTGTACTTGTAGCGTTTGCTAATAATGATTGTTTTAATTGTAAATTAAACTGTTATTTATACTTAAACTGTCTGTAACTGGAGCTTTTCTCCTCAGGTCTCCACTGAAAATGGGCTCCTGGCCCAGCTGGACTAACCTGGTTAACAAATGTCAATAAATAAGTAAATAAATAAATAAAACAAGATCTAGTGGACCCACTTGGCATTCTCTTTAATCATAGCTTGGGAACTGGCTATGCTCCTGCAATGGCTAAGCTTCTGGTGTCATTCAAAGGGGATCCAGTGTCTGTCTGCCTTGGATGACATGATCGACAGACTGCAATGCTTTGCCAGAGATGGTCTGCACCTGTCACCCCTGGGATTCAGGTTACTGGCTAAGGCTCTTGCCACCCCTATAGTGCCTTTCTTAGGCAAAGTTCAAAGGACAAAACCACCACCATAACAGGTACAAGCATGCAAAATCTGAAGGTAATGCTACTCAATGCTAGAAGTCTAAACCTCAAAATGCACTCTCAAGGCACTCTTAAAAATGGAGAACATCGATATCTGTGCAGTAACTGAGACCTGATTCAAGGCTCCAGAGAGCACCCCTGCAATACCAGGCTACAACTCTTACCACACTTTTCAGCCACCAAACCAGGACCAAAACACTAAAGGCGGAGGAGTGTCCATATTCACCAAGGATATTCACAACACCAGACTAGTTGCCCAACACAATGTGTCTGAAATTCTCCAGGTGCAACTAACACTAGGTAAGACTGCAATCCAAATTGTAGCTTGCTACAGATCTCCCACCATGCCCCACGATTCTCACTACACCTTTCTAAACATACTGGAAAATATTAAGATACAACCAAACACCCTAATACTGGGTGATTTCAACTACCCTGCCATTAACTGGGAAAACTACTCTTGTACCAACACCTTTGCCCAACGGTTCTTGGAATTCATAAATTCCAACACCCTGGATCAACTAATCCTTAGTCTAACCATAGGCTCCAATATCCTAGACCTGGCCATTACCAACATGGAAAATCGATGCTCCACACCTATGGTCACCCCCTCGTTGGTCAGGTCTGACCATAAGCTAATCACCCTTGACATCCACATCCCACACCCACCCCCCCAGTAAGGAAACCTCCATAAAAAACTTCTCCAAAGCCAACTTCATGCTACTGAAGTTAGAAGAGACAAACTTCATAACACCCATCCAGACAGGAACTGAAAGTTCGATTGCTGAATCCTACACTAAGGCACTGTATGAGCACATCCACTCGTACATGAATCGTGTCATCCCCAATAGAACCAAGATGCTCCCCTCCAAAAAAAGGAAGCCAATCTGGTGGTCCCATGCCATAAACAAACTTTCCAACAAAAGGAAGAAACTGTTGCAGAAAAGCGGAAAATCCCAGGATGCAAAAATCTCCCTTACCAGCCTCAGTAAGAAGCTGAGATCCCTTAAAATCCTCCAAAGCTAGTTACGAAAATAAAATTGCCAAAGATTCCAAAGACAACCACAAGGTATTCTATAGCTATGTAAGGAATCTAAGTGGCAATGCTCAGATCTGCTCTGAACTACAACAGAATGGCATTAAATATATTGATCCCAAGGATATTGCCAATATCCTGGCAGATTGATTCAGTGCAAACTTCATCCCCCTCTCACCCCCTAAAGGGCCCATCTCAATACCGAAAGATTGCCAAATTCCAGTAATAACAGCCACACAGGTAAACAACACACTCTCCAAAGCTAAGAATACAGCATCCATGGGACCAGACGACATGCCAGGCTGTGTAATACATAAATTACAAAATGAACTGTCTCCTCACCTAAGTGTCATGTTTAATCCTAGCCTCACCTGAGGCTTCGTGCCCACTGAATGGTGCACAGCCACAGTTATCCCACTCCACAGGGGGGATCCACCTTGGATCCCGGGAACTACTGCCCCTTCAGTCTGATGAGCCTGATCTGCAAGGTCATGGAACATATTATCATGGAATTTATAAACAAAGACACTGGCAACCTTCAAACACTGTACCCCATGCAGTTTGCGTTTGTGAAGGGCCGATCTTGTCTCTTGAACCTGTTTGACTTCTTCAAATCAGTCTCCAGAGCCGTGAACAAGGGTAAGGTGGTCCACACAGCCTATCTGGACCTCGCCAAGGCCTTCAACACCATCCCCCACTCTGGAATCATAGATAAACTTACTAAGCTAGGCATTAATCCCTACGTCACTCGATGGGTTGCCAATTGACTTACTGACAGAACACACACTGTAAAAGTAGACAACTCCAAATCCAGCTCCAAACAAGTGACAAGTGGAGTACCTCAGGGTTCAGTCCTGTGACCGCTCTTGTTTGGCATCTACTTCTCTGAAGTACAGGTCAACACTAAGGGACTCTGGCTAACAAAGTTTGCAGATGATTGCAAACTGGGAGACATTACTGAATCCCCAAATGATGTGGATATTCTACAAAAAGGCCTTACAGAAACAGATGCTTGGTGCCAGAGCCATGGGCTCAAGCTCAGTGCCAAGAAATGCATAGTTATCCCCTTTGGGAAAAAACATGTACCCGTGAATTACCACATAGGTGGCAGTACACCAAACACTGAAAGTGTGATAAGAGACTTAGGGACACAGGTGGACAGTGGTCTCACCTTCGATAACCACATTGCCACAACACTCAGGAAATCCTCCTATGTGGCACACCTCATCACTAAGGGCTTTTCATCACTAAGGGCTTTTCATCTAGAAAAAAGGAGGGGCAGGATTCACGAAGGCTTGCACGGAGTGTAAGAGACGTGCAACACTCCATGCAAGCTTCGCGATCCAGGAACAGCCCTAAACTCCGTGTAAGAGACCAGCTAAAACGTCTCTTACACGGACTGGGCGTGGACATGCTAAATACCTCACTTGCATGTCAAAGGTATGCAAATGAGGTATATTAGCGATCCACGAAGCAGAAACCAGTCCGTGTAGGAGACGTTTTAGCTGCAGAAATGTACTCAGTTGACAACTGAGTACATTTCTGCAAAATCCACAACGGAGCGATGTCAGCTCCCAAAAAAGGTTGCATATGAATCAGGCAGCATGCCAATGGCCAAATATGTGGCCACTGGCAAGATAACACGATGCAAAAATATTAAAAATATATTTTTTTTTTTCGGCAATCGCCGATGTTTAAACCCAGCGCAGCCCCGCAAACGGGCTGCTCTGTATAAAACATAAAAGAAGGGTATAAACCCACAAATGTGGGTTTCATGCAATACATGGAATGACAATGCAGGGACCAGCAGACCAAAACCAACATGGCCACCGTGTAGTGGTTGCTAAGGGGGGAAGCTGAGTCTAAGACATGTAACCAAGCATTAGTAGGCAATCTCATGTAAATGAGGGTTAGGATACTGAATCCCACAGTCACATAGCAAATGAGCACGGCCTGAGTAGTGTAAGAGATACAAAAGGGGAAGGCATAGACTAGGAGATAGGTGACATCACTGGGGGGAATGGTAGAAAGAAACGCAGTTCATTGGAGGCCAGTGTAACATGACAGATGACAGGCACAGATCATGGAAAGAGGTATGCCACTAGATAAGTCATGGAAAGACAAGAAATGGAAGGTGTACACTGTTACCTACACCAAAGTTTCTTGCTGGCGTGCATGCGACGCAGCGCAAAGAACCGCGAGTAAGGCAGTGTGCGCGCGTGTAAGGCAGTGTGAGCATGTGGGAGCGTGTTGGGAGATGTTTAACACTGTTTGCGCGGGTGTGCCCGCGTGTAAGGCAGTCTGAGGATGTAGGAGGCTGTTGGCAGACGTGTAACACTGTTTGCGCGGGTGTACGCGCGTTCACACCTGATTAAGTAGATCCTTAACCGTGTAAGCACGTGTGCGCGCGTGTAAGCCACTGTGAGCGTGTTTCAGATAGTATGCAAGTTGCTCCCCCCTGAGGAAACAGAGAGGAAAAAGGAAGCAACAGAATTAATAGGAAGCTAGCAGGGATAACTGCTGAAGCTAGCAGGTGAAAATAATTAGAAGCAGGCAATTACACAGGCAGAATAGTAGCCCAGCCCAGCACTTAAAACTCTGCAAACAGTAGTGCAGGATGTTTTCATTAAGAGACACTGCAAGACAGGAGTAAGCTAATAGAAGTGAAAACTGAAAAAGCTGAACTCAGAGCAGAAATGCTAGGGGCTGCCATAGCTGTCATAATGAGACATAGGCGACTTGCTGAGGGTGGTGACAATGCAGATGGTGCCAGACAACCCACAGTGAGGAGACGAAGAAGAGTGTACAGGCCCAGGGTCACCTACCACGGGTTACATGAGCTGGAGATAGTAGAGCTATAGAGTGGACAGAGAGCTCCTGCAGCAGATTGTTGAGCTGTGCAGGCCACGCCTCACACACAGAACCAACAGAGGGGAACCCATCCCAGTGGAAACCAAGGTATGTGTTGGCCTAAGAATACTAGCAACAGGTACCTTCCAGAGACCAACTGGCGATATGATGGGGATATCACAGGCATCAGCCTCCAGGGTACTACACCAGTTCCTGGATGCCATGTCAGCACATGTCGGTGATCATGTATATTTCCCCAATGCCCGTGAGGTATTGGCCAGCAATATGCATCTCTTCCAGCAAATAGCGGAATACCCTGAGGTACTGGGTGCTATAGACTGCACGCACATACGCATCAAAGCACCAGCAAGAGAGCGGGGTAGGGCCTACATAAACCACAAGGGCTTCCCCTCCATCAACTGCCAGGTCGTGTGTGATGCCCAGGGCATAATAATGAATGTGTGTGCTGGTTGCCCTGGGAGTTATCATGATTCCCACATCTGGCATTTGACGCAGCTGTACCAGACATTTGCCAATGGGGACATCCCACACGGACACCTAGTGGGGGATGCAGGTTATGAACTGGAGCCGTGGCTGATGACACCCATCAGAAACGCACACACACCTGAACAGGAACGCCATAATGAGGCACACGCACAAACACGTAATGTGATAGAGCGTGTGTTTGGGCTGCTCAAGTCACGGTTCCGGTGTCTGGACACATCTGGTGGAGGCTTGCAGTACACACCAACTACATGTACCCAAATTGTCATGGTATGTGCTATGCTACATAATATGATCTTGCGAAAACAGCTGCAGCAGGACCAGCATAGGGCCGGGCCAAACAGCCCCCACCATTGCCAAGGCCATCATAGGCAGAGCGTGACTCGGAGGAGGAACAACCTGAGCCTGCCCCAGTAGGCAGAAGGAGGCGTGCCCAGTATGCCCTGGCCTTGGCAAAGAGGCAACGCATAGCACATACATTGGCTCAGTAGGAACCTTGGGAATGATACCGCTCTCTGACTCACTCATATAGTAACAGGGATGCCTAACGTGACACAACCTGCTCTCAAACATGTACAGGGAAGTGTAATATGCACATCCGACAGAGGCAGCCCTGCTGCACTACCTGAGGCATGAATGCTATGTGTCAAGTAATGTAACACCAAGTACTATATGCACACCTGAGGACCCTGACTAACATCCTACCCTCACCAAGGAGCATGCCACAACATGACAACGAGATGATCAAGTGCAACAATCGACTGAAGTATCGCAGTTAGTCCAAGGGGACCCAATGTGTGCCAGTCTGGGATGACATGCTGAGCATGACATGATGCACCACCTGCTAGGACTGGCGTGCACCTATCAGTGCAGGCCGTATGGATACTGGCAAAGGCTGTCGTCACCCACAGTGTGCCCTGAATAGGTAAGGCTCAAAACACAAACCTATCTCCATAGGTACCAGAAGGGATAAGAATAAGATAAGGGATAAGTTGAAACAGCAAGATGCATGCAGTCTAAACTCACCCAGTATGGAGAATGTTGATAACTGTGCTGTAACAGAAAACTGAGGCAAGGCTCACAACAGCACCCTAACACTACCAGGTTACACCTCATACTGTGCTGTACAGCCTCAAAACTTGGAACAAGCTACAAAAGGAGGGTGACTAGCAAGAATTGTCAAGGATAACCACACCCCATGTCGGTACCACAACAAAAGCAGCATGGACTAGCCATGCTCAAGTAACAGTGGCTAAAACTGCCCCCCAGTTTATAGCCTGCTACAGACTACTGTCCCAACACCAGGAACTGCATCCGCCTATGCTGGAATACATGAATATATCAAGTCCTCCAACCCACATTATATTGGGTGACTGCAAATACCCAGACATAGACTGGGAGCATTATACTAGCTCCAACAGTGTCGGACAAAGGTTCATAGAATCCACAAACCAAAAGGCCCAGGAACAACGTACCACTCCCACAAGAGGAGTAAGCATACTGGATGTGATAATCAGCAACATGGGTACTGGATGTCAAGATGAGAAGTGTATTGCTCACTGGTAAAACCAGACCATAGAGTAATCACACTGGATATACAAATCCTGACCACAGTCCCTGGCCGGGAAACCACAGTGGAAAACATGTGTTAAGCAATATCTGCACTCCTCCAAACTGATGTGGAATCCATTAAAGGTCCCGTGCAGGTGCAAAATATGAGCCACACCTCAGAATCTGTAATACAGCCATTCCATGAACACTGCCAGGAATGCTTGGATTATGCAGTCCTAAATTAAAACAAGACACAGTGCCTACATCTGGCATGGTGGACACCAGCCATAACCAAAACATGCAAGAGAATGAGGAAGCTACTACATGATAGAGCAAACATGAACAATGAAGTAATCACTGAACAGTAGTATGGCAATAAAATCTGTCCACACATGCAATCCACTAAAGCCAGCCACAACAAGTGGAATCTGTGAATCCTGAGGCAATGTCACACCTGCCCCAAGTACACAGACAACCCCCAACTCCACCCAAGAAATACAAAAATATGTGAGAGATGCAACCATCCATCCAAACTGGAGGCTGAGCACCCTCAACTCAGTACTCCCAAAACAAGTCAGTAGGAGAAGGTAACCACACACACCACAAACACAGTCCCACATAGACCTATCACAACTGCAAACCAAACATATAAACACAGACAAACATTCCCGGAGGCACAAATTACAAACACAGCACACCAACAGAGGCCTCTAAAGCAGACACCCAATCAAACAGCCTCCAAACATAGCACATGCAACACATAGCACACAAAGCTGGTGTGCCAAACAGTCACAGGCCAGAAGGAGAAACAACATGCCTGATACAGTTGTAATAGGTGACTCCATAGTCAGACACACTGCTGTCCTGCACACCAGACTGAACAAGGGAAAGGGTACAGTAAGCTGCCTGTAGGCTGCCACAATATGCCACATAACAGAAGTATGTAGGTCACTCCAAAGCAAGTAGAAATATGATGCAGTCATAGTCCATGCTGGTGTGAATGACCTGAGATGTACCGTCCTAGACTACATGAAAAGAGACATAGATGAGCTATCTGATTATGTAGTCCAGGCCGGTATGACACTCACCATTCACAGCATCCTACCCTTACCAAGAGTAATGCCACAGTACAAACACGGAATGATCAGTCATAGCAAGTGGCACACGTACTGGTGTCATTCCAAGGGGATGCAATGTCTGTCTGCTTGGGATGTCATGCTTGACAAGCCACGCAGCTGTCCTTGGGATGGCCTGCACCTGTTACCCCTGGGCGTCTGAATATTGGATAAGGCCTTTGCCACCTCCATAGAGCCTTATGTAGGCAAGGCTGAAAAGACTGACCCACCACCCTAGAAAACATAAGTGGGAAGAAACATAAGGGAAATGCTGACCAATGCCAGATGTGTACACCCCAATATGCATGCTCGAGGCCATCCCCAGAATGGAGAACATCGATGTCTGTGCAGTGACAGAAACCTGCTGCAAGCCTCCTGACAGCACACCAGCACTACCAGGTTATACCACGTATCATGTGTCATGGCCCCAAACCCTGGAACGAAACATAAAAGGAGGGTGAGTATCCATAGTCAGCACAGACACCCATACGTCCAGGTAACTGACAATGCACAAGGCAATGGAGTTCACACATGTGCAACTAACTGTAGGCAAGACTGCTGTGCAGTCTGTAGCATGCTACAGACCGCACTCTCACACACAATAACCCCACCCAGCCGTCCTGAAGACAATGAACAGTATGAATGTCCCACCAAATAACAAACAAGGTACCACAAATTACCACATAGGTGGTAAACCAGTATGTATAGAAAGAGTAACCAGGGACCTAGGGACACAAGTGGACAGTAACCTGTTATATGACACCCACATTGCCAATGTGGCTAGGAAGACTGTCTACATGTGACACCGTAGCAGGAAAGGAGTCACATCTACGGCAACAGAGGTCATTGTGCCCCTATACCTTTCTCCAATCACACCCATAATCCAATACAATGCCTCATATGGGATGTACCTTACCTGACACCTGCAGCAGTTAGAAAGACCTCAAAGGTACCTCACCAATAGGATAAAGGGTCACAAATATATGTCATATGCTGCCTGGCTGTAGACACCCCAGCTGAATCCAGTCACATACTGCCTACACAGAGGCATTGCATGCCTGTTGTAGGAGGCCATGCCCAACACAGGAGTAATGGACATGCTCCACCCCAGAAAACACAAATCCATCGGAGCTGTGAGAGGGAGAGATGTCAACCTCAACAAATAATGAAATAGGATGTGCTGGTGGGACAGATACATAATCCAGAGGCTCCCCACACCCTGGACCAGAATCCCATTCCATGTTAGGCAGAGCCCCTCACTGACACTCTTCAACAGAAATCTTGCCAAGTGGATGGATGATTGTAGAGTTACACTGGGGGTCTTAACTGTGTCATGTCCAGACAGAGGCAAAGCCAAGCAAAACATAAATGGCCATAATATGCAAATAGCAAGGGGTGTCAAAAGCCACACACACTCTGGCTAGGCTAACAAATGCCCAGGGTGGATAGCCTAGTATGACCCTATGAACCTATGAAGATACAAATTGTACAGGACACTAAGGATAATCCCAAGGCTTTCACAACTGATGGTAGGAACCATGTTGGGAATTCACAGATATGCCCTGAATCACACAAATATCACAAACACACACACATATTGCCAACATACATCCTGACAGGTGCAGTGCAACCCCCCCCCCCTGAATGCAGAATATCTATCCCAGCAGACTGCTGGCCCCCTGACATTGCAGATGCTGAGGTAACAGCCAACATCTACAAAGCAAAACACACAGCAGCAATGGTATGAGATGTTGTCCTGGGCTTAGTGCAACATGGACTCCAAGATGAATGGAATGCAAAACCACACTACTGCGCAATGTCAGCCTTACCACAGAATATGTACCCAAAGAGCAGTGTACAACAACAGTGGTCCTTCTCAACAAAGGTGTTGCCTGAATGGATACTGAACACTACTACCCCAGAATCCTGAGAAGCTCGGTTTGCACAGCTATGGAAAGGATCAGCATGTACCACAGACATAAAGATATTGGGGACCTACTGACAACGGACCCAACCCAGTGTGGCCTTCCAAGTGCAGATCCTGCCCCTAACCATGTTTGACTCAATTGAAACAGCCATTAAGGTCATTGATGAGGGCAATGTGCTCCACACAGTGTATCTGGACCTTGCAAAGGCTTCTATACAATACCCTACGTGTTCATTATAGATAGGCTCACCAGCTTAAATATAAACCCACATGTCAGTAGAGGGGTTGCAAACCAGACCAAGGACAGAACAGACATGGTCAGACATGCTGCAGCCATGTCAGACTACAAACCAGATATAACTGGCATCCCACAAGGCTTTGTCCTGGGATCTCCCCGTCTGGTATATATGTCCCATAGGTACAGGCAAACATGGAAGGACTGTGTCCGAACATGTTTGCAGAGGACTACAAACTGCTCACCACATATGATCCACCAGCTGACACAAGCATCCCACAAAAGGGCCACATAGAAACAGGAAACTGGTGCCATAGCCATGTCAGCAAGCTAAGTGCAGAAACGTGTATAGTCAACCCCCGTGGATATACAGTAAGTGTACACCAATTACCACATATGTGTTAACCCATTATGTAGTTAACATGTAATGAGAGACCTGGGGACACAAGGTGATAGATATCCTGCATTGGACAAACATGTGCTGTAGTGTTTACAGGAACATACCATATACCCACCTAATCACGAAGGCTGTCAGATCTAGATAAGGGGAGGTCATTGTGGCTCTGCAGTCATCCTTCATCAGCGGTACAATTGACTACAATAGCCCCTGTGGGATGTACCTCAGCAGACACCTCCACCAACTGTAAAGTCCCCAACAGTACCTCATCAGGAGTATCAAAGAGCTTGCACAGATGCCATGTGTTGCCTGTGTTGCTGGCATCAATAAACATGCTGCACCTTGTACAATCTGAATGGCAGTGAGCTATGCACATGAGAGACCTGAACCCCAGCACTGACTTACATAGGACAAGCTGTACTGTGCTCCATAACACAGAAGCCACCCCCAGCACAGGCTACCCATAGAGTCACATATCAATCTTCCTCAATAGGAAGCCTGATGAGTGGATGGGAGATGGTAGATTTAACCTGGGTACCACTGTCATGTCACAGGTAGACAGAGGCACAGTATACTAACCATGACATATGTCATGGCAAACTCCACTTACAATGTGTGTCGAAGGACAAACATACTCTCCAACTAGCATTACACATGGACTAGGGCACATCGCTAGTGTTTGCAAATGTACACCTATGTTGTGGAATACACTACCAATGTTGGACAAGGCTGGTTTAAGTAGTTCATATCTGAACAGAATGCAACATGATCAGATGTACACAACTGGCCCGTAACCAGGCTGTTGTGGCCACTATCGAAATGTAAAGCAGTGATAGCAGTAAAGCCTAGGATACTGCCCACCACAGTCAAAGTACTACCAGTACACTATACAGTACTACAGTGTTAGGTCAGTGTGAAAGGATGTTGACAACTGTATGCAAAGTATCCCATGCAAACACTGCAGGCACAGTATAACCCTGTTGTGTTCACACACAAAGCAGTTGTACCGTAACTACACAACATGACACACAACACACAACCATAAATGGGTGATAGTTGTTGAAGTTCACACCCATCCACAAATGTGGTGGGCTGCAGAGTCCAACATATGGAATGCTCACACTGGGCATGCTCACACACATTGACAACATGCCATGGGAAGGCTGAACTGGGCATGCTCACACACTTAGGCCAGATCTCGGTGTAGCAGTCGGACACACATAGCTGGTATTGTTATGTTGTATTCCAGGAACCAACCACATTATAGCAGTCTGCCAGTGCACACAGCTAAATGACTACAGAGACATACGTGATATAGTGGATCCTCCCATATGCAAACATCTTCCACAGATGCACAAGTTGTTCATACAAACAGGGAATGCTATGGCAATAAAGATGTGCAAACAGTCTATCAGCAACAAATAATGTGCATTTGACAATTAAACATATGGGTGTAGAGGTCAACACTAGGCTGTTTGCCCTAGGGAATGACAGCTTAGCCAGAGTGTGCTTGGTGTCTGCCTCCCCACAGGATGCACATTCCCCTTTCTAAACACAGATGATGTCAGCACCCTATAAGTACAGCAGGAGAAAAGAAACTTCCCAGTAATGCGAATAGCACGCTCTGCTAATGCGTCCATCTCAAGTGTCATAACATAGTTAGGTAGGGGTTTCAAATCCTGCAAATGCTCACTGTGTGTGTGTGAGTGGGGTTGGTGTGTGTGTAAGTCTGTGGGAGAGAAATGTCCCTTTTGGCAAATCGGAAAACACACTACAGGATGCACATTCCCTTTCTAAACACCGATGATGTCAGCACCCAATAAGTACAGCAGGAGAAAAGAAACCTCCCAGTAATGCGAATAGCGTGCTCTGCTAATGCGTCCGTCTCAAGTGTCATAACATAGTTAGGTAGGGGTTTGAATCCTGTGAATGGCAAGTGTGTGTGTTTGTCTGAGGGGGGTTTGTGTGTGTGAGGGAAATGTCCCTTTTGGCAAATAGGAAAGCACACTACAGGATGCACATTCCCTTTCTAAACACCGATAATGTCAGCACCCAATAAGTACAGCAGGAGAAACGAAACCTCCCAGTAATGCGTCCATCTCAAGTGTCCTAACATAGTTAGGTAGGGGGTTTGAATCCTGTGAATGGCAAGTGTGTGTGTTTGTCTGAGGGGGGGGGTTGTGTGTGTGAGGGAAATGTCCCTTTTGGCAAATAGGAAAGCACACTACAGGATGCACATTCCCTTTCTAAACACCGATGATGTCAGCACCCAATAAGTACAGCAGGAGAAAAGAAACCTCCCAGTAATGCGAATAGCGCACTCTGCTAATGCGTCCGTCTCAAGTATCATAACATAGTTAGGTAGGGGTTTGAATCCTGTGAATGGCAAGTGTGTGTGTTTGTCTGAGGGGGGTAGTGTGTGTGAGGACAATGTCCCTTTTGTCAACTATGTGAACAGACTACAGGATGCACATTCCCCTTTCTAAACACTGTTCAGCAGAAGGCCATGGCTCTGGCACAAGTTGTCTGTTACTATGAAGCCCTTTGGAAGATGCTTGTGTCAGCTGAAGAGGCGATTATGGTGGCCTGTTCGCAGTCATCTGCATATTTGGACAGCCACAGTCCGTCCGTGTTGGCCTGTACCTCCAAGAAATATATACCAAACAAGAGGGTCCCAGGACTGAGCCTTGTGGGACACAACCCGTAACTGTTGTGGGGTCTGGCATGGCTCCAGCAATGCTAACCATGTGGTATCTGTCCTTGAGCCACTGTGCAATCCATCTAGTGACATAGGGCCTTATATTTAAGCTGGTGACCTTCTCTAGAATGCCCAAGTGGGGTATTGTTGTGAAGGCTTCTGCAAGGTCCAGGTAGGCTGTGTGAACCACCTTCCCCTCATCAATGGCCTTGGTGACTGTTTCAAAGAAATCAACCGTGTTAAACCCGGTAGTGCTGGTGTGCTCTCAGTAGCCCTGAACCAGGCATCTGTAACTGCACAGATATCGATGTTTTCCGTGCCAAGGAGTGTTTTGGGTGCACGCATCTGGAGGTTTAGATATCTGGCGTTGGGTAGCATTGCTCTTAGTTTCTTATCCCTTGTGATACCTATGAAGGTGGGTTTGTCATCTGAGCCCTGCCTAACATAGGCACTATGGGGGTAGCAAGAGCCTTTGCCAATATCTGAATGACCAATGCAAACTGTACACATGCTCATAGGATGCAAGTGTCAAGGAATATGCTGCGTGGCCAGTATAGTCCTCCAGCATGGGTCCTCTGAAGTCATTCACCCCAGTCTACACAAGTGTAGAGTCTGCATGTGCTAAACACAGTTTGTGTGCAGTGACAACCTTGCCTGGGGTTGGAGATGGGATATGGATGTCCAGGGAAAGGTGGACATGGGCAGGTATCAACAATGGTGGTCTACCTCTGGTGTGGAACAGTGGGTACCCACGTTGCAGATGGACAGGTGCAATATGTATTAACCCATGTGGCTGTGGTGTGTGGTTCTGCCATAGCACATGGACCCACAAATCGTAGTGGCGGTAGGGTATAGTGGTAGAGGCCTGAGTAGTTCTCACACAATATGCCTGTACCTGATGTTAACAACTGGAATGGTGTATGTGAATACCTGCATATCCTGGCACTGTTCCCAGGGAAGCTAGGTGTGTGTCCTGGATGTGGGTGTGGTGTGCTGGACTGGTAGTGTTGTGTGTTACAGGTCCTGTGGTCCCAAAGCATGGTATAGAACATAACTTGCCAGTGCGATGTGCACACCTGACCCTGATGTAGGTGGCTGCAAATGCATATACATGCTATCCCCCACCTGACAGGTAGTACGACAACCACGAACCTCTGTGGGAATGAAGATGTCAGCACCCTGGAAATACTACAGGTGCAGAACAGATGCCCAGTAATTCGGATAGTGCGCTCTGCTAATGCGTTCCCTCAAGTGTCATAATATAGTTAGGTAGGGGTTCGAATCCTGCAAATGCTCAGTGTGTGTGGGTGAGTGGGGTTTGTGTGTGTGAAAGGCTGTGAGAGGGAAATGTTCCTTTAGCCAACTGGGAGAACACACTACAGGATGCACACGCCCCTTTCTTAACACAGATGATGTCAGCACCCTATAAGTACAGCAGGAGAAGGGAAGCCTCCCAGTAATGCGAATAGCGCGCTCTGCTAATGTGTTTCCCCTGTGTATCGTAATGTAATTAGGTAGGAATTTGAAACCTGTAAAGACATGTGTGTGTGTGCATTCCCTTATGGACAACATGTTAGTTTTGGCAATCAGGTGATCACACTACCTGATGCACATTACCCTTTCAAAGTACTGATGTTGTCAGCACCCTCTAAGTATAGCCAGAGACGAGGAACTATCTAGTAAACCGAACAGTGCGCTTTGCTAATGCGTCCCTCTCACGTGTCATGACATAGGTAGGTAGGGGAATGAATCCTGCATATGGTAAGTTTGCATGTGTGTGGGGGTAGTAGGGTGTGTGTAAATGCAAGTGTGAGGGAACAGATCCTTCTGGCAAATACTACTATACACCAGATGCTGCATACCCCACCAGTAAACACAGGGGATGTCACCACACTATCAGCACAGCCAGACAGGGCTAGTTGGCTAGTAATGCCAATAGTGTGCTCTGCTACTGTGTCTATTACCATCGTCAGAGTACAGATAGGCATGTTTGGGTAACCCACAACTAGCACGTGTGGTTGTGTCACACAGTATGACCTTGTGCGGGTGTGTGTACATACCAATGCATGCCATTGCCTAACCCAGCAATGGCATTGCACACATGATGTATGTGTGTGACACATACACAGAAATACCTGTGGCCTGCAGTAGTTACCATGTCTGACACATGCTTTGTGTGGATAAATGGTATTAGCAATGTATACCAATATGACTGTGTGTCCTACTGTGCAGGGTCCGCACGTGGTATGTCCCTATACAGTGTGGGTGTCTATGGCGAAAGACCTACAGCAGGGGATACACATCTGGTCTGGCCCATATAGTGTACATGTAGTCAATGTACAGGTGCTGTATGTTCCCACCTGTTGTGGTAGTGGTAACATGTCATTCCACTGCATGTCGGTGACCACATGCTGTGAACTCTTCAACTAGAGTGTTGTAGCTACAGTAATGCTCACACACAATGTTCGGCCGGATGCAGTATGGCCTTATAAACACAGTTCATGGGACTGTCATATTGCCGGTGTTGTTATGGAGGATAGGTGGTCTTCCTGTGTATGTGAGGGTTGTGTGTGCCATGCTATGAACCAGATGGCAGTCCGACACACTGTCAGCTGCACTTGAGTAGGCCCTGATGGTTTGTGCTGTGCCAACAACCTGGAGGTGTGTGTATCTGTGTTAACTCGATACCACACCCCTATCCATGTGTTACATGTGTAGGGGACGACAGGCATGGTAAGGGCATAACCTGTCAGTGATGGGTAACACCTGTGAGCCATGAATCATGCATCTGGTACTGCACAGACACTGCAGGTCACCGTGCTGAGGGCAGTGTCCGTGCATGCATCCTCCGTGTACACTGCTGTAGTTGTGTAGCAGCACTGTTAGTGTCCTAACCTGTGTGATACCCACGGAGGTCGCTATGTAAACCATGTCCTGCAGCATAAGGCAGTATGTGTGTACCAAGGAGCCTTGCCAGTATACATCGGGCCATGTGTGTCACGTGCAAGATGACCCGTGAACATCAATGTGGCTTCCCTAGCATGTAAGCACACGTTGACAGCCAGTGGATACCCTATGAATGACAGTGGAGACTGAGCATAATGTAGACATACAACAGCCTTCCCACATATAGTGGTAGAATACCTGGGGAGAGTATGTTGGCAACCAACATCAGGCGCATACTGGTCTGTGCCAAATGCTGAGAGATCCATTCTATGTTCCCTATCATGTAGTCCAGGGAGGTATGTCCCAGGCAGCCACACTGGCATGGTCAATGAGTGAGTCATATCTGTCCATGCCTCTGTCTGACCTGTATGCATGTGTGCTGTGGTGGACCATAGTACCCCTGAGTCATATCACTGTGCCCTTCACCAGATACAGCCTGTTGAGCGGGACCCCAGTGCAGCACACATGACAGGTACCTGACACGCCTGTAGCAGGTGTGTTGTGTAGCCCTACAGGCTGTGGGTGTGTGGTACAGGGATGTGCGTGCCATGTGTGGCATGTGCTCTGTTCCGACGGAACATATGCCTGTGTGCCAGCTGCGGAGGTGTGTGATGCACAGGCAGGCTGCTAGTCTGAGTCCCCATGTATGCCCCAGTGTGTTCAGCATGCTGTCAGTGTGTGGCAATGTCTGCCTGGTATTGTCGTCACTGTAATATCATGTATTGATTTATTTATTTGTCCTACATATGTTGACTGGGATAGCCCAACTGGATGCATGTCCATTCCCAGGGTAGGCCCGTGGAGACAAGCTACGAGGGTAGCAGATACAGCATTACAAAATACTAGCATGACATAGTACAAACAGATTATTTACAGAGATTACATAAGTAAGCAGGTCCAACATGTTCCACAGGTTAATGTTAGACCTGAGCACAAGCCAGGATTAAATTGTATTTACACAGTACAGTGGTTCACACAGGTTACACATCCGAGTTAGCCAGGCCTGATACACTGACATAGCCAGTTACATGACAAATGTTGTTTGGGTCTACTGTTAAATGACCTAAGGTGGACATTAGGGTAATATCAGCTGGTAGTGGGTTCCAGGATCTACTTACAGGATTTGCAAAGAGAGAATCACCAGCTGTGTTAATAGACTCGCTAGTCCGAAGTACAATGTTAGAGGATCGGCGGTCTAGGATTGTTATAGGGGGTGATTGTAATTTAAGTGCAGGAGTATTGTCTGGATTATACAGGATTTTATAGGCCATAATCAGTTGGTTATACTGTATTAGGCTGGGTATTGCAAGCCAACCAAGCTGATTTAGATTGATGCAATGATGTGTCCTAACAGGCGGGCCAGTGGCAAACCTGGCAATGTGGTTGTAGCAAATCCAGTGCTTGTTAAGGACAGTCTTGTTCATATGTGAGAGTAGAGGGATGCATACAGAAGGGCTGAAACAAGGTGTGAGCGAGCTATGGCACCTTTAGCTGGAGGGGCTAGGAAGGCTTTAATTCTGTAAAGTGACCCTAGCTTTCTATTGATGGCTTGGCTAATCTGGTTAACATGTATGTCACATATGAGGTTATTGTCTATGATGACACCTAATAGTTGTTGAGATGGGTCAGGGTAGATTATTGTGCCATCAGTCGATGTTATGGTAACGGCGAACGTGGTAGACCTACGTGTTTGTGGAATAACAGCAGTTCAGTTTGATTGGGAGTTAGGATCAGACGATGTTCAGAAAGCCAGTTTGCTATTGTATTACAGGTGGTCTGGGTAGCTGAACATAACTCTACTGGAGATGTGGCTGAGCAGATCAGAGTAGAGTAAACAGCATATTGGATACAGCTGGCGTTTGGGATGACAGTATAACGGTCGTTAATGATGATGGAGGACAGCAAGGGCCTTAGGATAGAGCCTTGTGGTACTCTGAGGGTGTTTGGTAGACGGTTAGAGGGTTTGGTCTGCCAGAGGCCGGCCTGCTGTTGACCATGCAGGTAGGATTGACACCATTGGAAGGCTCCAGTATCTAGACAGTCTGTGCAGGGTGCGGAGTCCAAGTTGGGGGTCAACCATATGGTATGCCTTTGAGTTATCCAAAAAGAGGGCTGTGGATATATCATTGATGTTGCAAGTATGGCTTATGGTGTTAGTAAAGGCTAGGAGGCCTGACGGAGTGCTGTGATGAGGACGTAAGCCATGCTGACTGTCTGCCATAATGCGAGTTTGGACTAGGCGGTGCATGACTTGTCTATGACGAAAGTCACCATAATCTCTGCAAGTGGAGAGTGTATAGCTATTGGCCTATCAGTGGAGACGTCAGTAGAGCTGCCTCCTGTGTGAAGTGGGATTACATATGACATTCTCCAGATGGTGGGAAAGTTAGATTCTAACATAGTACCTTTGATTACCTTTGAGACGGGGTAAGCAATAGCATCATCTGGTTTTGATAGGTACTCGGCAGGGTGTTGATCGGCACACAGTGTAGTGGGTTTCACTGTTACAACCAAGGTACGGAGAAGT
The DNA here is from genome assembly GCF_019279795.1 of Protopterus annectens. Classification (NCBI taxonomy): domain Eukaryota; kingdom Metazoa; phylum Chordata; order Ceratodontiformes; family Protopteridae; genus Protopterus; species Protopterus annectens. The sequence goes on along the minus strand of NC_056728.1, from coordinate 1,542,560,960 downwards.
GAAGTGGCGACTGGTTGGCAGCTGGACGCAAGTGGTTTTCTAGGGGTGCTGCTTTCAGGACCAGGGGAGCTAGGAGGTAGATGGCAAGCTAGGGCCTGCACTGTCTCAGTAAAGGACTGGTCAAAGCTATCAGGAACATCTTCAGGGGTATTATCATTAGTAGCAGCAGGGATTGGGTTTGACGTTTGTCCTGTACATAGTATATATGACATGCCACCTGACAGGGTATGGCATCACTGGTTTCAGAAAGACCAGTCCCCAGATTGGCTGTGTGGTGGCATCCCACACATGTGTTGTATATACCTGGCCAAGGGTGATGGCTGACTGCATACAAGTGGCAGCTGTGACAATGACACATGACCCACATAAACCACGACTGGACCATAGAGGCGATTCACAGGTTACCTTTGGACATGCCACCCTAGTAGTGTGATTGCCATGGTGAGTACCAACACATAGGGCCAATGGGGAACAACATACTGAAGGTGTGTATGTGTGGGTGGACTGCCTCTGTCTCATAGCACTGACATATATGACTGCACACGTGGGTATATGCCGGGTAAGACGTGTGCAATGTGTCACAGGCTACTTACATGCGTACAGGACAGACAGTGACGTTCTGTCATGTGTAAGGTTGGCATACATATGGTACGCTATGCAGATGTCACTAGCAGTCTACAGAAGCACTGTAACCCTGCATTGCAGGTGTAAGCAGTGTTCCAGGGGACCCCAGGCGAACATGCATGCAAACAAGGCTACAGTACACAGGGCTGGCAGTACTGCATCATACAACAAAGAAGGGGTAACAATAACAGTAATTCACAATGCATATATGTAGGCACTGTCAACATGTACCCAGGAATACGCAGCACAGATGGCCATGGTGGAACCGATATTATGTCATACTTATTTGTGGTCTGGACAACATTGGTACTGCACACATATCTAGATGCGAACATACACATGGCATAGTTGTTGTGGGCATCTTGACACCATTACTGTACATGTCCACCATTGCATATCACTACTTGCGTTAGCTTTCCCCTGTGCTACCCATGTATGCGGCTATCTGTTGACAACCTTACCACCGGCATGCAATTATGTGCAGCTGTTATGCTTTGGTATGTACTATGGGTGCAGATAACAATTCAGGACATTCATACAGTTACTACAGCAGGCATGCTGGGGTACACACACAGTCATAGCAGCACACTGTACTGTTACCAACATGATACTACTAATACACGTCTATGTAGTCACCCTGTGCATCAGCAACATGTTTACCTGTTCCCGCAATGATGTTGGAGATTGCAGGAGGTGGCACAGTGTCATCATATGCACAGGGTGTGGATTAGGTATGCCTGAGTCAGCCACTGATACCACCAATTGACATGTGTGTGTATGTGTGTTGGTGAGGGGCAGCAGTAGAGGGTGGGCCAGTGTTGCTGCAGTGTGTGCGTGTATGTGGTTGCCCTAAGTGTTAACATTCCGCATGTGTGTATGCACGCACACAGTTCCACCTCATGGCTGCCATATACAGGGGTTTGTGGACAGCCACAGACTGCACCTGGCAGGCCATACAGATCAGTGTCTGTGTGCACGGACACGGTACCTGTGCGTGGCAGGGGTGCTACGGACCGTATCCAGTACAACGCCTGACTGGGTACTGTCATCAGAAGCGGGAGTGTGTTGACTGGACACATGTCCCTGTTGGGACTGTCCAGAGCCACGCGCACGTGGTCTCCTGGGGCATTCCGATGACAGCACAGACCCAGCATTGCTGGGGCTGCTGCTGGCACTATGGGGGCGTGCGCGAGCCTGTTGCTGTCCGCACCGACTGCCAGCTGCTGCCGCTGCCGGCATATGGCCACGTCGATGCCGCAGACGCCTACAACTGCCCTGGCTCATGGACATCTGGTTGTGGAACTGCTGTAAAATGTCCCCACAACATCTGTCTATGACATCGGTGAAGTTACGGATAGCATCCGCAATGTCACGCATACTGTCTGTCATGGCTGTGCGGCATGCTCTGAGCTCCCTCAGACCCTGTCTGGTGTACCTTTCCATACGTGACTGAGCCTGCATGACAGTCCGAAACATCGCTGAGGTTGACAGACCTCGTTGGGCACGTCGGCCAGAGGCAGTACGCCCACGGATGCTCCCACGAGAACCCATGGGCAACTGTCTGTGTGGTACGATCGTAGGACCCTGCCCATGGCTGCTGTGTGGGGATGCATGTGCCACAGGTACCACATTACCCTGTCTATGCCCGCTGTATCCTGTCCATCACCTAGGGACAATGGTGACATAGGATGTATAGGCAGGATGACTGTGCGCAATGATGGGGTTGACAGCTGTGTACTGTCAATTGGCTGACCAATGGCAGACCCTGACACACCTTCCTGTACCATTACACATATATCATCATTACCAGTAGCCGTGGCACAGGATTCAGGTTCCCTGCTGCAGGTCACCAGAGCAGCCCCAGAACCTGTGGGATGAAGACAGGAAACACAGTTTACATTCTCCAGACATTGTTACCAGTGATGCACTTATACACACATGCACACATGGACACATGCACATGTGGACACATGCACACGTGGACACATGCACACGTGGACACATACACACATGCACACGTGGACACATGCACACATGCACACATGCACACATGTTCACATGCACACATGCACACATGGTCACATGTACACATGCACACATGCACACATGGACACAGGCACACATGCACACTTGCACACGTGGACACAGGCACACATGCACACGTGGACACAGGCACACATGCACACATGCACACATGGACACAGGCACACATGCACACATGCACACGTGGACACAGGCACACATGCACACTTGGACACAGGCACACCTGCACACATGCACACATGGGTACTGACACACCTGCACACATGCACACATGCACACCCTGCAGTATACACACAGAGCACTACTGAGTTACACTACTGTTACTAGCATTATCAGGACTATTATAGGTTATGTTAAACACACTCACCAGCATGGATGGCCTGTCTCTGTAACCCTGGAGGGACCTGCAGAATTGATGAGATTAATGTTAGTGGGCACATCTGTCCCATTGATATTGCATATGATACAGTGTACAGAACAGTCAGGTGTACATATGGCATATTACCTGCACGCTCCATGTCGTGCTGCTGTGTGGAACCAGCCTCCATCATAATGCAGGTGTACTGCTGTTGGTGTTCCGGAGCTGGAGCCACAACACTTAGGAGTAGCACCTCCAGTATGGTGAGGGGGATGTGTGGCCACCCCACCTCCTGTGGCGACCTGTTGCCTGTGGATATCTGCTGCACGCCGGACACTTTGGATTAAATCACTGCAGTGATGTCGTACCTGCTCATATGTCCTGTTATGCGTGCCAATTTCATTTACCCTATGGACCAGGTCTTGCCACAGTGCGGCCCTCTCCTGCTGGTTCTGACTGGTGCGGGAAAACAGGATGTCATACTCCCGCACCAAGCTCTGGTGGATCTCCTCATCCTCCGCAACGGAGTAGGCGGGGTTACGCTGTCGCGCCATCTCCCTGGAAGAGAACACAGACAGGATATCAGCAGACCATGTCAGCAATGTATGGCACACATACTTTACATGACATGCATGTGTAGTGATATACTACTACTCCCATATGTTGCATGTGTGTGTGTCGTGGTGGATACACAGGTACATGGCCAGATATCAGTGCTCAGCCAATACCTGTGCAACAATACCTGCCACATTCCACACTACGTAGTAGCATGCCCCATCGGTCAGCACACACTGACAGGTGCTATGCACAACCTCACTCTGGGGGTCCATCCCAAGGTACTGTATGTGGGACACCATCCACTACTCTGATGTGGACAGACGTTACACGGCCTGGATATACATATCCCACCACCACCACCAGTACAGTATACTACATTGATATGTATGTGGTTAGACAGTTATTCACTTGCTGGGACTGGGATGGTATCCATGCAGCACACTGGGCCAGTGGAAGCCACAAGCCACACTGCTGACCCCTTTGCAAATGCTTACCACAGACATGCTGCGGATTGCATGACACTTGCACACACATGTCTAACCCAGACCCTATACACAATGGTTAGGCATCCTGTCCAGTGGACCCCAGACAGAGGCAGACTGTATAACAATAGCAGGGGGCTACTGCAGGACAGAGCACATTCACATTAAGGTTAGGCATCTGTGGTCAGCACTGGTACTACGCTACAGTCCGTCATAACAACAGCCACAGCTTACTCTGGGAGGGTAATAGACACAAACACTGTGGATGACCACAAGGCCTTCTTCAGTTATGTTACACATACGGACCACATGCCTCGGATATGCTCTGTGTTAGTCCACACCTACTTAACATTCACCAAACACACGCATATTGGCAACATTCCTGCAGACATGTTCGGTGCACATATCCCTCCCTCTCCCTCACCTTTCGGATATTTATCACAGCTGGATGTAACCTCCCTATCATCGCACATGTCCAGGTGAGGGCCGCCCTCAGCAGAGGAGAACACACAGCATCACTGTGACCTTGTGGTCCCCCTGGATGTGTGCTACCAGCACTCTGAGGGGACATACCACCGCATGTAACACTGATAGTTTATCTTGGCCGTGCTACAGGATATGTACCTGGACAGTGGCATACAGCAACAGTGGTCCCACAACACTAAGGGGGCACCTCGACTGACCCTGGGAATTACCACATCATATGCATAATGGGCCTGGTCTGCTATGCTATGGGGTAATGCAGTATGGGATGCATGTGCAGTGACATCAGGTACCTGCAGACACTTGTTCCCAGCCAGTGTGCCTTTGGGATGGGCTGATCCTGACTTGTGGGCCTGGCTGACATTTCAAAGCAGTCACTACAGCCATTGCTAGGCCAACGCACAGACACATGCTACCAGGATCCTGGCCTATGACTGCTTGACATGTGATGTGTGGTCATCCCCTTTTGTTGGAACTACATACACACAACATATCACATGGACATACCTATGGATACAGACCTATGACACATTTGGAGGGTTCACATTATGCACACTGTTAACCTGCTACTTTGCATTACCTCTTTTTGTCGCAGCTGGTTGCGTTCCACAGCTTCTGCTTGCTGCTGCTATTACTGTCAGTGCTGACAGCTTCAGGGTAGAGTCACAGTGTGTTTTTTTTTTATTTTGGTGCTCTCTCTCTCTCTCTCTCTCTCTCTCTTCCACTTCTCGGCCTCCCTCTGTCTGCTTACAGACAATGCAATTAATTTATTGCATGTGGGGAGTGTTAGCACTGGATGCTTTTGTAGGTATTTGCATAGGTCCATGTGATGGCCTCTGCACCAATTGAAGGCCAGCATTTGCTAATTGCATACAGCCAGTTGTGTACTGATTGCAGTTCTCACTGTGATTTCAGGTCAGTGCTATAAAAGGGTATGTGTGATAGGCGTTGCCCTTTCAGATTGTGTGGGCGGGTCCATGCTGGTATGCTGTGGACAGTGTTCTGTGACTGTAAAGGTTAGTATCTCTCTCATGCTTCAGGCTGTGTTGTATATTCACAGTTCTCCATTCCTCTTTCATGTTCCCTGTAGCAAGTGTGTATGCACATTGACTCCTACAAGTATATCTAGATATATATATATATATATATATATATATATATATGTATATATATATATATATATATATATATATATGTACATATGCATACATATATCTATGTACTTTAACTGACCTTATTATCTACAGGCTGCCAACTAGCATGGCTGTTTCTTTTCACACACTACTATTATGGATATCCATTGTTTCTGACATTTATTTTAAATGACATGCTTTGTGTACTACACATCCATATTCCCTTTACATTCATCCCTACTTTTACAGGTTATATTTATTTTAGCACAATGATTTTGTATAAGAGTCATGGCTTAGTGGTAGGTTGTACAGACTAGTGTTTCCAAGATCCTGGGTTCGGGACTGACAGTGGGAGTTTATTTTTCTTTTGAACTGAGTACAGGACCTGTCAATCACAGTGACTAAGGCACTTTTACGCAGTTGTAACCGGGCTAGCGCTGGTTTGCGGAGCTCACGATGCGCACTGGCGGTTAGCTCCAAGACACCGGTTACAACCGCTTAACGGTGCTTACTCTGGCACACACCAGCTATTTTCTTTGAAAGAAAAGAAAATGGGGAGACAGGAAAGTGGTGAAAAGGGGTCACAAAGAGGGTAAGACAGTAGGGAAACAAGCTTGGGATGTGCAGGAGGGATGTAGGTAAGGCCCATAGCTGCCCATTTCTTCAGCAGCAACAGCTGTGCATATGTATGTAATTTGGTGTGACATTTGAAACCTTCCACCCCTGGGAGAGGTGTCAGGACAACAATAATACCTGTTGTACAGCCAATTGTAATTGATAGGTTACATGTCCAGTGGACATGTGTGCGGAATGGGCAGCTATGTATGGGGCGTAATTTTTTTGTGGGTACAGAGTGCCCTTTTTTTTTTTGTTGTTTTTCAGGTAAGAGTGGTATGTCAGGTGAAGGAAGTCGGTTCAGCTGGGGAGGTAGGCTGGGTAGGTAAACAGACAAGACAAACAAGACGCATACAGGGGCGGTGTATGACACGTGTGGGGGGGTTACACAATTGACGGGGACGGAGGTTGGGATATCCAGAGCCCATGAGCCCACAGATGGCAACAGTGGAACTGATATCCCCACCCATAGGCAGTTGCCACTGTTCCTTCACTGCCCAGGACAGGGCTGTGCTGGGGGCTGTGTAGGCGGGGCAACGGGCATGCCCGTTAGTTGCGCCACCTGTGCCTCGAGCTGGCGAGGGGCTCAAGGACAGAGTCCCGAATCTCCCTACGCACCACAGTCCGGACGCCACGGAGGGTGAGTGGTGGATCTCCTCCGCCACACTTGCAGAGGGGCGAGCCCCATCCTGCAGCGCTTCCACCCGCAGGTGGCACAGGGCCACCGGAGGAGGGTCCGGACTCGGCACTAGTGCCAGGTGCACTTGCCAGCTGAGGTGGGAGAGGTGGGTCCGCTGGAACCCGCCTTCCTGTCGCTCTATGTTTTGCATTATGTCATGACAGTTTGGGTTAGTGACATATAATGCCATTCACAGTTAGTTGTAACAGCATGCATTAGTATTCCCATTAACCAAACACCCAGATATTCACACCATTGAACAGCGTGCATAAAACATGCATAATTTGAACAGAAATACACAGTCCAACAACATGCAGGGTTAATTGATGGCAACAGGCCATCAGGTGTGGGTGTATGAACAGGGCAGATGCATCAACAGACATGCAAATATATATGACCCAACAGGACAAACGTCCAGGGTGTTAATTGTGATTGCACATACCATTTTCACGTGGAATGGGTTATAGGTGGTTATAGGGTGGGGTAAATAAGGTAATATTAACACCTTCAAATACCAATACATATGCTGTACATTTCTAATAGCTACAGTTATATACACACTACTGTTCTAACTACAGTGTCCTATATGTTAACTACTTCACCTTGCTGATAGGACTGTTACTGCAACATCAATATACATTTTAGTGTTCTTCATACACATTCATATCAAGCTTTGTTCAGATACATCATCCTGCTACTTTTGCTTTTTATACCTGTAGACAAGTGTGGATGTTTGGTATATCAGACAATCATCCTATCTGCGTATTTCAGACTGGGAGCAACATATCCAGATTTTGGGATACACATTCCACATGCAGCAACACTTTGAACAAATTTTGCTGTTTGGTTCTGAGTCTCACATGCATTTAATTCTGTCTTGACTGCAGTATACTTTATTCAGGGGTTATTACTACTGTATTGCTGTATTCCTGACACTTTCTCACACTCTCTCACTTGCTTTCATGTTACTATTCAGGATGGTACTTCTAGGCTTTATTGACATGTTTTAACAGTAGTTATTACAATCCTTTCCAGCAGTCTCACTTCTGTCATGTTTCAGTATTTCCACAGGGATATATTTCACACATGTGATTTCATCATCTTCTGCAGCTATACTTTACATCCTGCTGCAGGTTGTGTACTATTTTCTTACAGGCAGGGCATTTTTATTTCAGAATATATGTTGGACAGTTTCATGTTTAGTTTACACTTACAGGCTGGGAACTCTTGTAATCAAGCAATACTTGCATACACTTTCACACTGTTACTTGCAGATTTTATTCCTTACTGGCTACACTGCACTCTTTTGCTGACTGTCATACTTTTATATTTCTTTACAGTTACTGGTAGTGGATTACTGACCTGCCTGGTGGCGCAACCGCACCAGCCTATCGCCATAGGCTCTGTGGTTCGCAGAACGGACACCTGCAGCTGTAATATAAATGAAGTAATATTGGAATACACATCTCCATAATTTCAGCTAGTTTTACTTTTTACATACATAATTAATTGTTACTTACTCAGTGGTGGGGCGTTGGGTGATTGCCGGGCCTCCTGGATCCAAAGGTTCAGTTGGTCCTGCTTGCGTCTCTTCAGGTCCGCATGGTGGTGACGGGCCTGCTCACCTGTCCTTGGAATCCCTGTGGCACTGGTGAGTTCATGAGCCAACCAGTCCCACACCTCAGCCCTGTACGCTCCCCAGAGGACCTGGCCATGCATGAGTTGGGCCTCATGACTGTGGACTAGGAGCCAGGCCATGTACCTGGACTCCTCAACACCTCACCTCTGCGCCGAAGCGACTACCCTCTCCTACACCTGACATTCTGCCTGCAGGTCTGTTCTACAATCGTTTATACTGTGTATTCCCGCCTATGGGGCTTATATAGTCCGCTTTTCCGCATATATCTGTGATTGGCCATTTTGGAATTGTATCAACTTCAGTAAACCTGCATTGTCATGCTCTAGTTTGTATTCAGTCCTATATATTAGCTATTATTGCATTTCTAGGTACTGCTGTCATGGCTTAGTGGTTCTGTACCTTGACTATGGTGTATAGTATCCTGGGTTCGAACCTGGCCACTGCTTTTTATTTTTCATGACTGTCTAGACATGCTGAGGGGTGTGTCTGTGTAAAGGCAGTTTTGATACGGCTTGCTCAACGTTGCCCGTCGGTTAGCTTGTTTGCGCTGTGCGCAGCTCAGCAAACGGGTACGCTGGTTTAAGCCTCATTTGGCTATCGGCACGCATATTCCCCTCAGCTCATTTAGGGGCACATATATTTAGCGTGTTAAACCACTGCTCAGCTACGGGCACTCATTTTGCACCAGTTAAACCACTGCTCATCTACGGGCACATGCACTCACCCTGTTAAACTGTAGCTCAGCTATGGGCACATCTGGCATTTTTTATTCTTTTGTTACCTCACATTTCTTCAATATAAATGGGCTATTTCATTACAATTTACATATATTGGGGTTTTATGTGTACATATTTGTCAGGGACTTGTTTCCTGCTTATTTTGCCAAAAAAAAAATGGTGTTGTGGGGGCTCGAACCATGAATGCCTGCTCTGCAGCCAACATCTCTACCGCTACGCTATTCCTTCCTGGCTTATTTTGCATATTTAGTTCTTATATGCTTTCCCATTGACTGCCAACTGTAGCTGCGCTACGGGCACGCCCGCGCAAATGAGCGCACTCACGGTTAAACATCTTTACGATTTAAAAACAATATGACATGTTCATTTATATTTCTTTTATGTTTCATAGTCTGTAGGGGCATGTGTTGTGTTGTGTTTATTCACATTTCCGTGGACTCTGTTGTGGGTGTCTACTTTGGGCACTATTACACTTCTGGGGCGTGTCCGCTTGCAAGGCTCAGCCTACGGACACGCCCACATGTCTTACACGGACCGTGTTAGACTTAGGTGTGATTCAGCATGCTCTCATGAATATGCAGAGCATGCTGACATCACTCCGTTTAACTGCAGCCTCCGTGTATGAGTTATAACTCTTACACGGAGGCTTCGTGAATCCTGCCCGAGGTCATTGTCCCACTGTACTCATCCCTCATTAAACCCATTAAGAATACAATGCCCTATTTGGTATGTACCTCTTAAGACATCTGCAACAACTGGAAAGGCCGCAGAAATACCTCACTAAAAGAATCACAGGCCTAAAGCAGATGTCGTATGCTGACCATCTAAAATAACTCCACCTATACTCTGTCGCATATCATCTACTCAGAGGTGATCTCTGCTTAACATGCAAGGCCATGTCAAGCCCAGAGCTGTTGGACATGCTACACTTAAAGAATCCCAATCCCTCAGAGACACACACTCCAGGGATCTAAACCTTGTTATCACAATGACCAAAACAAGCTGGAAGGATAGGTTCCTGACCCAGAGACTCCCCAGACTATGGAATAGACTGCCCATACATGTCAAGCAGAACACGTCTTTGGCCCTCTTCAAAAGGAACCTTGATGATTGGATGAAAGATAGGAAATTCACCCCAGGGATCACGTCAGTCGCCCTGCTAGACAGGGGTCCAGGGAAGTAAATACTGTGGGAAGAAATAGCCAGGGAATTGTTATGGCTAGGCTTGTATAGGCCCTAGGGCTGATAGCCTAGTACCAGCCTATGGACCTATGAACCTATAAGAATGGAGAACAGCAACAGTAATCCCCCTGCATAAAGAGGCGCAATCAACTGACCCTGTGATCTACACACCCATAAGTCTAATCAACCTCATCTGCAAGCCCATGTAAAGAATTATCATGGACCTTATCAACAAGGACATACGTGACCTCCAAATGCTGGACCCAACCAAGTTTGGCTTTGTTAAGGGTAGATCATGCTTATTAAACCTGGTAGACTTCTTTGAGAATGTCATCAAAGCCATAGATGAAGGTAAGACAGTGCACATAGCCTATCTCGACCTTGTCAAGGCTTTCAACACAAACTGATCATTTTCTGTGGTGACTTGAATGTTCTTTTTGGATATATTTGGATATACTCATTTTAACCTGATGAGCAGTCCTTGTGGTGCTTTTGACACAATCCCCCACTCTGGCATCATTGAGAAACTCTCCCAGCTAGGGATTAATCCTTATGTTACTAGATGGGTAGCCAACTGGTTCACCTACAGAACACACCCTGTCAAAGATGGTGACTCCACCTCCATCAGTAGACCTGTCACCAGTGGAGTACCACAGGGCTCTGTGCTGGGCCCCTTACTGTTTGGCATCTATTTCTCAGAAGTCCAGGCCAAAGTAGACAGCTTCTGGCTCACCAAGTTTGCTGATGGTTGCAAACTGGGAGCAATCATTAAGTCCTCTAATGATATCAACATATTACAAGAAGGGCTAACACAAAGAAATGATTGGTGCCAAAGCAATGGTCTAAAACTAAATGCAAAAAAATGCATTATTATTCCCTTTGGCAAAACAGAATTCCCTACAAATTACAATACTGGCAGCACCCACCTGAGTTCCAACCCAGTGGTGCGAGACTTGGGAACACGGGTTGATAGCAATCTGAACTATAACTACCAAGTTTCCACAGTGGTAAGGAAAGCCTTCTGTGCAGTGCACCTCATAAGTAAGGGCATAGCATCCAGGTCAAGGGATGTTGTAACTCCACTGTACTCAACCCTTATCAGACCACTAATAGAGTATAATGCACCCTTTGCATGTACCTCACCAGACACCTGCAGCAGCTGGACACCTCAGAGGTTTCTGTCTAAGAAAATACAGGGACTCAAAACCATGACCTACGTGGACAGGCTGTAAGCCCTGTCACTTTACTTTGTATCTTACAAGCTGCTGAGAGCTGACTTGTGCCTGGTCTATAGTACAATCTCTGATTCTGCCCTAATGGAAATGCAGTACATCTACAAGTCAAATGGCACAAGAGTCACTTGCTCTAGGGATGTCAGCCTAGCTTATGACATTAACAAAACATGCTGGAGAGATAGATATGTCTCCCAGAGACTGCGGTTTCTCTGAAGTAGACTTCCTATTCAAGTAAAACGGAGTTCCTCACTGACCCTATTCAAATGCAACCTAGATAACTGAATGGGAAACAACAATTTGCTCCTGGGATGGCACCCATGTGCCTCATGGACAGTGGTAGATGGTGCTGATCACAGACCCACACTGTTCATAATTTTTTTTCTGGAAACTACCCAAAAAGAACAAATGGGGATACTTGGTATTAATATGGCTAGGCTTGTAAAGGATCTAGGGCGGCTAGCTACTAACCTCCTATGAACCTATGTGAGTGAAGTCTTTTTTGCAGCTCTCTTCATTGGAGATCATGTGTGTGTGTGTCTGTGTGTGTGCATGTTTAATATACGAGTGTATTGAAACACTGATATTCCACTTACTTGATGATATGTTTTCAGTGTTCCTCCATGCTGTTTGCAAAGTTTAAGAAAAGTAGACCAAGCAGCAATCATATGAAATACTTCTTTATCCAGTAGGATAGGGCCTGACAGCATAGTCACATGACTCTCCACTGCATTCCATTTTGCTTGTTGTTTAGCCATTTATGAATCAATCCACCAATATTAAGAGACATAATGTTGTCTCTGAGTACATACTAACTGACTGCAATGAACGCCTTTGAGGTGGTAATGCAAACCACCTTGTACTGTTGGCTTCCCATTATTCAGTGTAAGAACTCATTTATTTTAATCACTGCAGTATCATTGCTATGCCTAGATCTGAAACCATGTTGGTTATCATTTATCAGACAGTTACATTACAAGGAGAATTTGAGACATGGGACACTTTTTACAATGAGAACTGGATGTCTTTGATCCAAATTTGCTGAAAGTACTGTTCTCTGAAAGAAAACTGTGTTTCCTAATTAAAATACTAAGTATTTTCCTCAGATGTAACTGTAGATAGTTTAACCATTAAAAATATAATTACCAACAACTGGAAGATGGTGTTTCATAATCAGGTACAGGTCAGTGTGTGTGTGTGTAAGTGTGCGTGTGTGCATGTGTGTGCACGGAATAGTGTGTGAATGTGATAAACTAAAATTACTTTGGTAATTTTTAACTTGATCATAAGGAAATGATCAGAGATGGCCAAAGCACTCAGAAAGTAGTTTGTCTGAGTGGAAGCAGTCTGTGTTTGAATTGTGAAAAATTTTCCAAGTAATCAATAACAAAACATTTTATTTACATGCAGTTTCTTTAAATTGTTTAGGTTAAAGGACTCATTTCCTAACACAAGGGGCATCATTTCTTGGTACAGGCTGTGTGTTAAAGGACCTGTAGTACTTCCAAGAAAAAATGTTCCATGTGTTATTTGTGGCCTATTTCTTTAGCTTGTTTATGGTCATACGGCATGTCTAGTTAGGAGAGCCATATGAAGAAATATGGTAAATTACTACCTAGCAAAATATTTATGACATCTGTTTGTAGACAGTTTCTGTGACAATCATTTCTGGCACTTGATTACACACAGTGGTGTATTTTCTGGGATAGCTTGTATCATAGCTTTCAACCTTCCGTTCCATCTCCAAAATGAGGAACACTGCTTCTCACAATGTGGAACAAATAGGCAAAATGTGGAACACTTACTAATGGCTTACTAACAACTTAAACTAGGAAGCTCATAGGATGGCTAAAATGTGATATTTTTACTTATAGAATAGGTATTTTAATGAAATAATGTGATTCAGTCCTATTTACCATTGATATCATTTAATATATTGCTAACAGTGAATGTGTGACAGACCATTTCCATCTGGAACTTCAAGGAACATGAACTTTTTAAGACCCTAAATGAGAAACGTTCCTCAAAACGAGGTACACTTGAGAGGTATGGCTTGTATACATTTATGAAAAAAGCAAAATACTTTGGGATTATTACTTTCTTGTGTTATCAGTCATGTGATCTGTGGAACCATCTATTAGAAAGTTTTTATTCTTGTTTGTGTAAAAAGAGCAGTCTGTATGTCAAAGTTGAAATAATTTTCATAAAGTACAATAGTTACATATTTTGCATGTGTACCATTTATATAACTTTGTTCGCAGTTAAAGAAAATACATTATGGAGGGTTGTCTGTCTGTGTGTAAAAAGAGATGAAATGCTTGCCAGACAAATTATCACATATATTATTTATTGACAATTTCCATAAGCTGTTTGCACTTAAAATGAGGTACACACTGTCAGGGGGCACTTGTTTTGTTCATTTATGCATGAAAACAGATAAAATCCAGCTTAAAACAATTATCACATACTTTATTTGTAGGCAGTTTCTTTGAAGGAAGTGTGCATTGTTATTCTCTTAGACAATGATACTGGAAAAAGAGTTTTAATAAAATGATGTGGGCTGCCTGTCTGTTCAAACAATTATGAATAGATACACACCCAATCAGAAAGGTGTTATATCAGCAAGGGAAGGTGCTGGTGCAGTTTATGTGAAAGAGCTCCTACAAGCTTTTCTGTCACTTATCCGCTGTGAAACAACTGAATGTGTGTCTGTTCCCCTCCATTTACTCCAGAATAGATTATTAATTACTCCAGGATGGACTGCAGATAGAATACACAGCACTTTCTCAGGTAACTCACTGGGATTACAATCATGCAGTAATACCAGTGATTAGAGCATCATAGTTATTCTTGCTCAGAAAATATGCTCAAATTTTCTTTTTTTATTCACTAAGTCCCAGGAGCACTTCCTGGTTACGTGATTTGCTCATAGTCACACAACAGACAAACAGAGCAAGGAAAAGTCATACCTTGTACCCTTAACTATAGGGAACAGCTCATTAAAAGCTTAGAGTCTTAATCTATTGCATTAAGTGCTGGACCTTCCTTAACGTCTTCATTTTCTAATAAATCACTGGGAATAACTCTCAGTCAATAATGCTAGCCATAAGAGTTTCATAGCTGTTGTTCAGAAAATGCATTTTGAGTTAATTAAAGTTGTCTGCCATTTAAGGCTATGAGCTGTTAACAAACTGCTTCCTGTAAGCAAAAGTACATGGTTTGATTCCTTCCATCTCTATTTGCATACTGTGTGCCTTTGAGCAAGTTACTCAGACAGTGCTCCTGTGTAATCCCTGAAAAGGGGCACTTTGTACAGTGTGTTTACCTGGTTAGCAAATAAATAAAAGAAAATGGTGTTTAAAGGTTGGGCTTTTGACCCCTGACTACTTTTGGGTTTGTCCAGAATTCTTGAGAAATGTGTTGAGAGGTAATTTTCTCCATTCCTTGAAAATTTGTGGTTTTCTGGCAAATTTTTGTGGGCTTCAGTCTTTAAATATGAATTTCAGACTTTGTATTTTTCCAAAAATGCTTGCTGATGCAAATTTTTTTTCATTTTAGCAACTTTCTAAGTATATAAGAGAAACATTTAAAATGTGTTCTTTCAGCTAGGAGGTTAAGAGGGTGGGGGTGGGGAGGATTGCAATGGATTCCAATGTGTGGTTTGACAACAGCGAGATGAGATACATTTCTGGCTCAAGCAGATGTCTGAGATGTATATAATGGGTGGCTTTGTGTGTGTGTATGTGTATAACTGGTTCCTGCAAATCACAGTAGTTGTGGTATAAAGAAATAAATTGTTTGTGGTAAACAAGAACATCATCATATGAGCCACTTATTTGGGTACAATCCTTGGTTTTCTTGTTTTGTTGATTGTTGCACTGTGTTTATTATTTGGTTTTAAATTAACTGGATTGCATAAAGCCTACAAGTTTAATGTTAATAGTTTAACTGTGAATGCATTTTAATTAACTTTGGGTGTTTGTGCAGTTACATGGGTAGAAGTGCCCTGTGTTGAGCTACAACAGTCTGTCTTGTATTTAGTGCAGATTAATAAGGCTATGAGTTGCATCTGTACGGCAGGATTTGATTTCTTTAACTTTCGTTTGTCCACTGTGTGAGTCTGATTAAGTCACTTCACTAGATAATGCACCTAGGTACTCTAAAAAGGACTTTTGCAACCAGTGGATTGCTCTAAGCTGTTAGCAAATGCATTGTGCATTTTTTTTAATTCCTGTGCCCATCACATAGATGATAATTAGTGCTTCACTATTTGCTGTCTATGAGTTCCAGCACATCCTATAGTTTAATGTGTTGCTGTATTTATTTTCAATGAATGTGAGTCTCAAAATAAGAGAAGTTTGCTGTTGCTGTCTTTCAGTGTGAGACTATTTTGTTTTGTTTAGCAAATGACTGTCAGTGTTTTTTTTTTTTCTGTAAAATTTGAAATAACAGTTTTAAATTAAATCCAAATCTCTGTGAGCATGGTAAAAGTGAAAAAAGTATGCACACTGCCAGGTTTAAACAGTATTTTGTGGTAATTGAAGAGAAACAGCCAAGTAATGGTATTTTTGTGGCTGCATGGGGAGGAACTCAATTACCCTGCCTTGAGCCCCATTTGAGCTGATTCATCTCTGGTGGAAGCCCATGCACGCTTCAACTTTGTACCACCAACTTTTCTGGGCAAAGGCCAAAGATAACTTTCCAACTTTACTTTTTTTTTTCTAAGCAGGGAACAGAGAGAGTGTCAGCTTCTGAGCTATGGGCTTCAACTTCTGAAAACATTTTCTGATAAGCAAAACATGTTGAATTTTGCTTCATTTATGCATTATCCTTTTTATACCTCATTTTATGCCCTATCTTTTTTCAATGCTACCGTGTCATTTCTGACAGCAGACACTTTGCTCTAGTGGGTTAAATGGATAAAAAATAGATACAAGAACATAATATGTAAAATGTGTGTCACCCCCTCATTATGTTTGGCTTTGTCAAGAATTATTGAGCAAAGAAGTTGATAGGTATTTTGGTCTGTTACAAATTTTGTGGCTTTCAGGCAAACTGTTATAGATTGCAGCCATTAAATACTGATTGTCAGACAGCTATAACAACAAACCTGTCACTCTAGCAACCTCCTAAAATCTTATGAGAGTAAGTAAACAAGTATGTCCCATCTCCACCCCCATGTTGTCAAGCTGTGACCAGAGTGTGTACAGTAACAGAGTGAGATGTATGTGCATAATACTAATGTGGAAACTGGTAATTTGTGTGGCAACATGCAGGTAGTGCTAACAAACATTGCTCCCACAGGTCTGTCAGATACAAACACTGTGCCAATAAATAAAAGATTGATATCCTGTACTGGTACTGTTTACTCTGGCACTGTATGGCATTGTTAGTGTTGCAGTTGGTCAGAATAATAAGGTATTATTCATCACTGTCACCCACGCTGTACTACATACTACAACTGTCTAGGAAATCCTGTATAAGAGTGTTGTAATTACAAGGTCAGAATGTAAAACCACAGGAGAATTATACACAGAAATCAGACAAGAGATACACAACAATACCTATATAGCACACTCAACTGTGATGGACAGTGTTTTATTTTTAGCAGACACAGCCATGGTTGGAATCCTGGGAGTGGTAGTAAGCTGTATACAGAATCATACCCCACAAGTGTACAGAAATGTCCAGAATGTCCAGTTATTTGGCCCATATCTGCTGGCTGTTACCCTGCCCCCTGCCATATCAGTGTGCTAATTTCTGACATATAGGCAGCATTTCATGTGACATAACTGACTGTCAGAACTGTACATATTTGGAAAATGTCAAATAAAACAAACATGTCATTCTACAAGCCACTAAAGGTTTAAGAGGGCAATTGTCAAAATATGTCCCGGTTCACCTACATGTGGTGAAGACATGCCCAGAGTATGTGCAAAAATAGATGGACAGGTATGTGCATAACATCAACCTGGAATCTGGGAGTATGTGTAGAAACAGTTACGTAGTGTTAACAAACAATACCTCCACAGGTATACCAGGTAAGAGGTGTATAATGCAGGTAAAACCAGTTCATGTATACAGTTGTCGACAGCTATACCACAGTCCAAACTAAGCCAATAGGGTAGTGTACTAATACCTGTAAGGTACAAATCACAGCACTGACTAGGAAAGTAATGCAAACTAGAGGAATATACTAGTTGTTAATTGACATCCCCCCCAACGTATCTGCAACAATAAACTAAATACACAACTCATTTGGTATGTGCTGAATTAACTCTGCTGTTGGGACATATGTCCTATTGTTTGATAATTATTAAAATTTGTTTCTATGCATGTGCTATGTTGAAATACTCCCACATCGGTGGCATGCTGCCATCAATGTACCTGCATTCTGTTGTAATGACCACTGTGGTCCCATATATGCATGGGTTCTGTTTGCTATGCAACTGTTCCATATCTGGTGTTTGGGTTAATGGGAATATCTATGCATGCTGTTATACCTAATCCTGGAATGTGCTGACTATTACTAACCCACATATGTTGATAAAATTTAAACACCATAGCACGTTGGGGAAAGCCGGTCCTGGAGGACCCACCTGTCCCACCTCAGCTGGCCATGGCACTGGGCACCAGCACATCTGGGGCCCAACCCGGGACCTCCTCATCCATTGGTCCTGCACCACCTTCGGGTGGAACTGCCTCAGGGGATGGGGCTCGCCCACCCTGGGAGCAGGCACGGACAGGAAACTGTCACCTGTCACCAGGTCCGGGTAGTGGTGCGTAGCAAGCTCCGCAGGGAGGTCGGAGATCTGCTACACCAGCTTGAGGGCAGTGTGTTGCAACTAGAGGGTTGGCCTGGCCCTCCTACTCCTCCCCCAGCACGGCCACCTTCAGGGCTGTAAAGGTGCAGTGGTGACTGCCCATGGGTGGGGACATCAGTCCCACTGTTTCCACTAGGGGGCTTATGGGCTTCCGATTTCCCAACACCCCTCCCCATCATGGTAGTTACCCCCACGTGTCATATACTGCCCCTGTATGGGTCTTGTTTGTCTTGTCTGTTAACTTAACCAATCTACCTCCCCAAATATACCTACTATCCCTCCTCAACATCCCACTCTCACCTGAAAAAAAAGGACAATCTGTTCCCAAAAAAAAAAATCTCGCCCCATACATAGCTGTCCATTTCGCACACGTGTCCACTGGACATATGTAATCTGGTCTAATTGGCTTAACATATTATTGTTGTCCTCACCCCTCTCTCGGGTATGAGTGTCCAAATCTATCTCCAAATTCAGTGTATATGCACAGCTGTTGCTGTAGAAGAAATGGGCAGCTATGGACCTTCCCTACACCCTTCCTGCACATCCCTAGCTATTTTCCCTACTGTCATTCGCTCTTTGTGTCCCTTTTTCACCACTTTTGTATCAACCTGTTTTCATTTCTTTTAAAGAAATTAGCATGGGGATAAGCGGGAGTAAGCACTTTTAAGCAGCAGTAAGCGGGTTTAAGCTTGTTTGCGCAGGGTAAGCAATGCCTACACAGGTTAAGCAATTTAAAAGCTAACTGGGTATAAGAAACTGTAACCGGACGTTAGCAGTGCTTACCTCTGCTCAAACCCGTGCAAACCCACTTACAACTGCTTAAAAGTGCCTTAATCACTCTGTATCCAATGGCCCTTGTTCTGCCCAGCAACAAAATGAACAGCTTTTGCAAGGCTCGAACCTGGGACCCTGCACACCATAGCCAAAGTGATTTACCACTAAGCCATGTCAGATATACATAACCCTGATATTTTCACAAACATATCATCCAGCACAGTCATTCAACTGTACAGGAAATGTATTTAAACATGTACATATTTATTAATGCATCTATTTATTTTACATGTGTTAACCGTGATAATCTGAGCTTTTGGATCATTTTTGGCAGAGACCCAGGGAGAAAAGCTTCTCAGTGAATAAAATGTAACAAAGTCCCATTACAGTCATCAAAAAAGTTACTATCAGGTTACAATTGCACGTGTGTGTGTATATATATTTCTATCTAAATAGATAAATATATATATATATATATATATATATATATATATATATATATATATATATATATATATATATATATATATATATATATACACATACACACACACACATACACATATATATATATATATATATATATATATATATATATATATATATATATATGTATATATATATATATATATATATATATATATATATATATATATATATATATATATATATACATATATATATATAGATATATATATATATATATATATATATATATATATATATATATACACACACACATACCTACACACACACACACACATATATATATATATATATATATATGCATACATCTATAGATATATATGTGTATATATATATATATATATTTATATATATATTTATATATATATATATATATATATATATTTATATATGTGTGTGCATATACAGATAGCTATAGATATAAAAGAGAACATAAATACGTTAATGAGGGTGAGGGGGCCCAAGCTACATACGTCTTGTACGTACTGATATTACCCCACCCCCCACAGCCAAACAGGTCTGCCCTGCAATGCAATACCAACTGTTGCAAGTCCCATAACCAGGACCCGACACAACATGGGCACAAGATGTTAGTAATCCATCCCATCTGTATGATGTCAGGTTGGTATCAATTACATATCATGCAGTACAGTCTGGCTACCATAAGGAATGTACAAGGTGGAAGCAATAAACATTCCTAAGATACATACACACACACACACACACACATATATATGCAGATTATATATATATATATATATATATATATATATATATATATATATATATATATATTTTATATATATATAGATATACACACACAGAGATATGCATAAGAAGATACATATTTAGAAGGTGCACACCATATGGAACAGCCAGTATTCCTACAGTTGCCACCTTACCAAATGGACACTGTATGAGTCACCCATAGAAAAGACAATTGTTGCCTGAAACATATACCCACAGAGAGGTCAAAGGGTATAACACCACACACAAGTTTACATACATGAGAAAGCTTTATTTGTGTACTATTACAGTTGTATATGTCATGTCATATAGCTATTTAGACTTTGAAATACATATAAACAGACTAATGCAACTCTCAAACAGATTAATGAATACAGTATTCTGGAAAGCATAACATATGTTGCTGTCCAGGCCAAGGCCTTCAAGTAGTACAACAGTAAAGACAGACTGGGTCACAGGATTACAATCAATCAACAGTAAGTAATGCTGATGTATAGTCCAACAGCCTCTATTTACACTCTGTATGCAATCCCTAGGGGGAAAAGACTTCAGCTGACACAATGGGATGTATCTGTTACATAACAAGGCATAACTGAAACCATCACACTCACACTGACAAACAGAACAGTCTGTATGGCAGAAAGCAGTAGGCCTGCATTTTCCCAGGGTGAATTGTATGATAATGTACATCCAGATACCTTAAGGTAGCTTACCCCTGATATTCCTCACATGTTCTAACAGCCTAGGTTAGTTATGGTGCACCCCTCCCATAGACTGACATACAAGGGCATATACCACTGTTACATACACTGACCTCTGGACTTCAGAAGGGCACACATGTATTGTGCAGATGAAGCCCACACATATATGGACCCAACCCCACAATATGTGTGGGGCCACAACAGCAGTGGAATGATGGCAGGAATGGCAGCATGACATACTCACAGGCCACTACATAACAACACCTGACAGCATGTCACATTAACAAAGACTGGTATGTAGGTGGACGACAGAGACCGGAACACAGGCCCGTATGTGAAATAGTGTTGTCATACACAAAGCAAGTTGCTGGTATTAGAGGATAGTCTGCAACATACCATTAGTCAGGAATATGAAGTCAGAAACACAAATGGATGTAGCCATGTACTGATAGCACTCAACACACACACTGCCAGTGATATATCTAACACAAGACCTGTGGTTGGCAGAAAAAACATAACAGGCACACCTCTGGCCATCATGGGGAAATTGGGGCCCCAAAAAACAGTTGAAAAAAAAGGGCTATAAAAGAAAAAAAAGGACGGGCCCAAATTTCCCATGTTTTTAAATAGTATGTTCAACCCCCCAAACCCCCTGGGAAAAAAACCCCCCTGGGGGGGGCTAATTAAAACAAGGGGAAAATCCCCAACAACCCCCCTTAATTTTCCAACACTTTTTTGGGGGGGGCCCCCCCGGGGTGGGGGTTTCCTGGAACCCCCCTTTAAAACAAATATGTAGTTTTGGCCTTTTGGGAAGGGGGAAAGTTTTCTTTTTTAAGATTTTATTGCAAACCTGGCTGCCCCTTTTAAACCACCGGGCCCCTCAAAAACCAAAAGGGGAAGGAAAATTTTTCCAAACCATAAAAAAGGGTTAAAAGGGACCCAAACATGTTTTGTAGGGGCCTTTTAATGGGTTATGTTGGTTTTTGTCAGGGGGAACATTTTGGTTTTTAAAAATTGGAAAGGTGGGAGGGGCCCACTAAATGCCCATAAAAAAACCTTTTTTTTTTTTTAAAAAAAAAAAAAAAACCTAAAATTCATTTGAAAAAATTTAAAAAAAACCCCTAAAAAAAAAAAAAAAAAAAAGCCAAAAAAAAAATTGCTCCCCAATTTTCAAAATTTTCCAAAAAAGAAAAAGCCTTCAAAATTTTCAATGTCCCCTTTGGGGAAAGGGAAGAGGAAGGGAAAGGGAAGGGGGAAAGGGGGGGGGCACCGGGGGGAAATTTCCCCACAACCCCAAAAAAAAGGGAAACAAAAGAAAAAGCAGCCCCCCTAAGGGGCCCCGGGGGCCAAGGAGAAAAAAAAAAACCCCCCTTTTTTACCAAGGAAAACCCATCCCACAACCCCAGACCCCCCATTTCCCCAAACAAACGGGGGGGTTTTGTAAATTTTTAAATAATAGGGGGGCCCAATGTAAACTGAGTGTAGAAAACTTGGGTTTTCCAAAAATAAATTAACCTGGAATAAAAAAATGAATGTGGAATTTGAAAAAAATATAGGGCCTTTCCCAAAGGGGGGTTTTTTAAAAATGATGTTAAAAGGCGGGAAAAAACCTAAAAAATGGACAAAAATTTGTCCCTTGGTGGGTGGGCCATCCCTTTTGGTTTAACTTTTGCATAGGGGGGGTGACAAGTTTTTAAGAACTTTTGGTCCTTGTGAAATAAAAGGGATGTTTTTTTTACTTTGGAAAAATTTAGCTTTTTGGGGGAAAAAATAATTTTGCCATTAATAAGGACCCCGGGGGGTTCGGGCCCCCCAAACCAAAAACTTGGGGACACCCCAAGGGTTAAATGTTTTGGTAAAGCATTTTTGAAATTTTGTAGGGGTGTTAAATAGGCTTCCTGAAACCCGGGGCCCTATTATACCCCCCTAATTTTGGGGGGTTTGGGGCCAAATTAGGGCACCTGCCCCCCCAACCCCCAAATTTTTAGAACCTTTGGGGAAGGGGGGTTCCCCCAACATATGTCAAAAACCAGGCTCAGGTAGGGGAATATACCCCTGGGGGGTTCCGGGAAATCAAGGAAGATTGCATATCAATTTAAATGTGTAATCCCAGAGGCCATGGAAAGGTTTGTGGTTGTATGTTGATGTTTTGGTAATCTGCACCCCCAATGCCAACTGTCCAGACATCACATTCCAAATGACCCTCGGGTTCCCCCAACCCCAGGGTATTTTTTTTCATTTTGAAAAACATGGGCTGTAAGGCATTAACCAGACAAACTAACACATAATAACATTCAGGAAATTTTTGGTTTTTTAAACCTGTAATTTTGGTGCCCCAGTTTTTGGGGGGTTTGCAAAACATGCAAGAAAAAACTTGTCGGGGGAAAAATTTTTTCCCGGGGAAAAAAGGGGGGCATCCCCCAAAACTTAAAAACACCCTTTCATCAACCCCATGTAAAACCATTAAAAATGGAATTGTTAGATACATTTGGCATCTTATGGGTCCAATTTAGGGGGATGGCTGAACAGGGGGTTTTAATGGGAACTAAAGTACTTTTTTTGTGAAATTTTTTCACCTGAAAAGGTGGGTGGGGGGGGTTAGCTGAAAAGTGAAATCGGGGTTGGAGTAAAAAGGGGTTTGAATGTATTTTGGGAAATGGGGTCCCATGTATGACATGTTTTCCCCGGGGTTTTTAAACAGAGAAACCTTCCCTTGGGGGGACGTGGGGGCAGGACTGACAATAGGCAAAGGAATCCCTTGCTGATATGAAAAGGACGCTGTAGTAAATAACTGGTGCAAAAACCCATCTTTGGGGGAAATTGACCCCCAAGGTATCCCTTAAATTGCAATCACAGAAAAGGTAAAAGAAAACCCATATGAAAACCACTAGAGGGAATTTGGGGAAATTTCCCAGGCAACAAGGGGGGGATACCCAAAAATTTCCCCCTGGGGTCCACATGAATAATTGGGATTGACCCGCGATTTGGTTTGAAAATAAGAATGGGTTACAAATGAACCCCACTACTTTAGGAGGGGAAAACATGGGGCTTGACATTGGGGGCCAGCTAACTGCCAGAATACCCAGGGTTTTGAACCCCTGGATTTGGGAAAGTAAGGCCCGGGGGTAAAACCCATCCCCCAAGCAAAGGTAATGGGTCAGGGTTTTGGGGGGATCCCCTCAACCCCCCATTTAAAATGATACTTTGAGTGGATTGATAATGTATGTTTAACCAATTTTATGCAGGTTGAAAATGGGAAAAATTTTGGGGGACTGTTTAAAATCGGGAAAATAGGTATTTGGGTGGTGTGTGTGTGTGTGTGTGTGTGTGTTTGTGTGTGTGTGTGGGGAGGGTTATGTCTGTAAGGTTTTAAAAAGGGGATTTTTGTTTTCCCCACAGGTGGGGGGGGGGTTAAAAGGGTCCCCCCTTTTGGGCATGAAATCGGGAATTTGGGCCCATAAGACCCCGGAAATTGTTGATAGAAATAAGGACGGGGGGGGTTGGTCGGGGCGGGAAACTTCCCTTTGGGGGGTTTGACACCCCTTTTTAAAAGCCACCCCCCCCTTGCAAAATTTACAGTCCCTTAATTTCCCCCAAAAACACCAGGGGGCCATAAAAGGGACAGTTGGGGGTTGGCACAAGGAGAAGGGTTTTCTATGCCCCATGTTTTGGGGTAAAAAGGCCCAAAAGGGGCCATGCCAGATGCCCGGGCAAAGGGGCACCACATGGGGCCCAATGAAAATCCTGGGTCCAGGAAAGGGCCATTTTGGTTTAATCCCCTGGCAAAAAATGTCAAAATTGGTAAAAGGTGATGTTCCAATGTATGGGGTGGGGCATGTAATAAAACTGTCAAAAACGGGGCCCGGGGGAGGTGGGGGTGTTTTTGGGGGGGTTTTTGTTTGGTGTACGTTATAACTGAAGGGTCTTGGTTTTAATTTTTTTGGGTGGGAGGGGGGTGGGCCCCCCCATCAACCTGGTTTGTCCATCCGACCATGGGGGGGGGATTTTGGGCACGGGGGTTTTGGCAAGGCCAAAACTTCCAGTTTGACATTTTTGGGGACCCCAACCCTCCCATTAAGGGGCCATCCCAACCCCACACCGGGGTGGCCAAACCCAAGGGCCACGGGCTTGGGGGCCCAGTCCCGGGGTGGGACCTTTCCAGGGGTTCGGGTCACACGGGGAAGATTTTGGGGGGCCCCAATTGGGGCCCTGTGGGGTTTTGGGGGGGCCCCATGGTCACCCCATGCCCGGGGCAAAAGGGGGAAACGGGAACCCCCCAGGAGGGTTTCGGGCTGTGGGGGGCACCGTATGGAAGCCCCCAGGCGGGGCCTGGGTGGGGGGCTCCCACACTAATGAAACCCAAAAACCTGGGCCCCATATTAACAACCCAGGGAAAATTTTAATTCCCCCCCCCCAACCAGGGTTTTGCCCAAAATTTTAGGGGGGGGCCCAAACCCCGGCTCTGGAAAAACCAAAAACAATCCTGGGGCATAAGAACCTGAAACCCCCCTGCCCAACCCAAACACAAATGCAGGGCCGGCCCAATAGGGTTTCCCGGGGTTTTGCACACGGGAAAGGTACACATTGACCTGTCCCGGGCTGGGGAACCCCTGGGGAAAGGATTAATGTTTAATGAAACCCCCTGCCAGGTATTGGCTGCCAGCCAAAAAAACATTATAGGGAACCACTGGGAAAATTGTGGTCTCCCAAATTTAACCATTTGGGATTAAAACCACCAAACCCCAACCTTTTTCAAAAATTCCCCTCAAAAGGGAAAATGACCCCCCCTTTGGGAAACCAACCAAAAATGGCTTGATATACCTGGGACAGTTAAACAAAATGAAACAGGTTTGGGTTCGTTTTTGCCGGGTGCCACAGGGGCCCAATGACCCATGAACATGTTGTCGGGAATAATTTTTAATTTCATCCACATAACCACCAATTCTTAAACTTTGGAACCACGGGGTTTTTTGGGCCCCAAAAACCTTTTGGTTGTGGGTGTACGGGAAGGGGGGGTTTTCTTGCACAACCACAAGGGGGTAGGTGGGGTTCCCAGGTTACATTTTACATTGAAACATTCCCGGGTTTGAAAACAGTTTGGTAATGGGGTGAAGGGGTTGTAAAATAAAAACCGTGTAATCCATCAATACACATTAAACGGCAAAACGGGCAGACCCTCCAAGGATTGGGCCTAATGGGGGTTTTCTTGAAAAAAGTTTTTAATGTGTTCCGGGTTTAAGACTGAAAACCCCCAGACATGCATAAAGGGGGTTAAGGTTTTTTGGAAAATAAAAGTTACCCTTTTTAAAAAAAGGTAACAGGGCACCATAAAAGGGCCCTGGGCCTTTTCGGTGAAACCTTTGTAATGAAAAGTTTTACAAGCACCCACCCCCCAAACAATTTTGGATATTGTACCCACTGGAACCCATGATGACATTCTGACATCCCCACCATCACAAAATTGCCCAGCAATAAAACCCCAAATGTACACCCCAAACAGGGTACTACAGGGATATGCATCTAATGCACATGCCACAGGCATAGTAGGGTGTTGCATTGTCATGCCTCACCTATGGGCAGCAACAAGACTATCTGTACTACTGTGTGGAAGGGATTGTAATAGGAGTATGTGGCCTTGGAATGCTGTAGCCTACAGATATACAGACATGCACAAATACACACACTTGCCAGAACTCAATGGGTATCCCATGCCTATCGACCCATTTATACAACACTGTTGTGCTGGTACTGCAAGGCTAATATAACCATTAGGGAGAGGAGCGTAACAGGGTGCATGCAATGGACGATAAAGCAGCCACATCTTACTATGGCAATGGGTGTTGTGGTTGATTTGAAGACCCTCATGGTATTCCCAACTACAGGTGTACTAACACACAGACACTGCTATACTCAGTAATGCACACATACATGTGTCAGTACTGGGGTGCATCGCTGCAGGTGGTCATAGTTGTGTACCTGGCTATTGTCCATGGAGAGATGGGTAGTGTAGGGGATGTGTGTACAGTGGTATCAAGCCACCTGCCATGTGCCAGCAGGCAAGCTATTGACAGACATCACTGTGGTGACCCTCAGGGTGAGTGACATGCATCAGCCAATCCTCTGGGTGCCTCCTGCAAATGGCCACTGAGGTGATCCAGTTGACATGAATGCAACATGTACTATAACACATGGTTAGTGTCTGTGAAGGAGAACTGTACCCAAGTATGTTCTGTTGACTGTGGTAGTGTAGTGGAGGTACCCGTGGCATGGGGGGCATTGTTGTGTCCTTATGTCCAGTTATAACACAGCTGGGCAGACATGTCAGTGTCAGTCAAGCAAATTTTCCTGTACATATCCAAACTGGATACCCGCCATCTGCACATCTGTACAGGGACTGACAGACATCACTTGGCAAGTAGCTATGCAGTAGGATGAATGTGTGACAGATAGATGTTTGACAACCCAAAATGTTATTACTACATTAAGCCCTCAATGACATGTGCTGTACAGACAGTAGTCTACAGTTACTTTCCACATCATTATCCAGTAGGGATATATACTGTGACACAGGTCACACACCAGGAACACGACAGTGAGACCTCAGAGTCCAGCTATACCTGCAGGTGTGTTTGTTGCAGTACTACATTTGCAATCTACTCTTTTTCTGGGAAAGCACTGTAAAATAGTAACCCTGATACACTACATGCCAGTTGACAGACAAAACCCATACCCCCTATGTAATACATTCACACAGATAACAGTTGTAAGGTATATACTTAGTGTCCCAGACATGACACCCCCTTTTCTACTGTAATGACAGCACATAGACACATGTATTGTACATGGCATTACATACACTTATTACAGATGTCATTACCCTGCTATGTTATCAGAAAGTGAATGTTACCCCTACCCTGCCTTTTAATGTACATTGCTGAATATAACACAAAAAGATTTGAACTGGGAATTCATGGCATATTGTACAGGGAACTTTTCCCCTGAGCCCTTTTCCCAAATTTTTTGAAACCCAAACCCCCCAAATTTTGTTTTTTTGTAAGGCAAAAATTTAAAATTGGGTTTCCCCAAACCCCAAAAAATTAATTCATGGTTTCATACTAACAAATGCCCTTGCCCAAAAAAATTAAAACCCAAACCCTTTTCCCTTGGATAAACCCCCCCTTTTTTGGAAAAAATCACCTTTAACCCAATTACCATTTTCCCAAACCCCTATGGGCCCCAAAATGGGGAAGCGCCTTACTTTAACATAGTTAGCAAATTTACTTTACAAGTTAAAAACATTAAACTGTTCAAAAATTTTAAATCTTAAAAACCAACAGCCTTTTTTTGAGAACAAAATACACAACCCCTTTTCAATTTTGAAAAGGAAAAATTTATTGTATTGTCACAACATTAAAACCCCTACAATTTTAAGACAGTTGTTTTCCCAAAATATTGTATAAATATTAATATATTAAAATTTTTTGTTTTTGTGTGGTTTGTTTTGATATTATTTTCATCACATTGTTTTTTACAAAAAACAATTTTTAGATAATATGGGGAGATACATCTGGGGAAAGGTTTTCAAAAACCTTGCAAAATTTTTAAAGGGAAAATTGGGTATTACTTGGGGAGATATTTTTCTTCAAATTTTGGGGGCCTATTTATTCATTTCTTGTTTTTCCAAAGGGTTATATGCATTTTTTGGGAAATTTTTAGACCTCTTTGAACCCTCTCTCTCTTATTAAAATATTTAAAATTTTAAATTTATTAAAAAATGGGGTTGTTGTGTTTTGTTTTTATAGAAAAGGGGGGGCAACCCCCGGGACAAAACCATTATTCATTAATGAATATCTTAAATTTGTGGGGTCAACCAATCCCCTTTTTACATAATTTATGGGGGGTTGGATAAAAAAATAAAGGGGAAATCCTTTTGCAATCTAACCCTTATCCCCTTTCCCGTTATATGGGAATTTTGAGGGTTTGGGAAATGTGTTAAATAATTATAATTTTATTTAATAATTATAATATTTATTTTAAATAGATTTTTGGTTTTTGGTTTTAAATATTTCATTAAACCCCCACCACACACATACCCAACAACAACAACACAAAACAAAACACCACACCACTTCCCAAAAATTTTGGTTTAAAAAGATTCCCTAAATTTTAATTAAAAATTGGGTATTGCCCGAAAGGGGTTTTAAATTTTTACCGCCACGCCAAAAGGGGTTTTTAATTTGGGGTTTTTTTTGGCCCTTTTACTAGCCCGCAGACCCTGGCCCCATTTAGTGACGGGGAACCCTGGGGCCCTTTTTTACCCATCCCTTGGCCCAATTTCCCCTTTGAAAGATTGATTGTGAGGGTTTTTTTCTTTAAAGTGATCGGGATTTTTCCTTAGAAGGGGTCTTTTTTAAAATCTCCCCCCCTTTTATTTATTGTTGGTTGAGGTTTTTCCCCCCTTGAGGAAAAGTTTGGGTTTTTTGGGGTAGCATGGGCCCCAATTCCCGGGTTTTAATGGCCATTTAAAAAAAGGGGGGGGTTCCCCGCCCTCCTGGGGCCACCCTAAACCTTTTCTTGGCCCCCCAAAATAAGGTTTAAGGGGTTTCCAAACTTGGGGGAAAAAGGCCCTTTTGGCAAGGTTTTTTGCCCCTTTTTTAAAGGGGACAATATTTTTGGGGTTTTCTTTTTTTTAACTTAAAAGGTGAAAAATTTTAGGAAAAGTCCCCATTAAATTTTAGGGTTTGGTTGGTTCCCGATTTTGGGAACCAAGGGAGGAAAAGGGAGGTGAATTTTTTGTGTGTTTTTCAAAATTTTCATATTTGTGATGGACCCTTTTTTAAAAACCCTTTAAATTTAAACAATGTTGTTTTTCCACTTTGTGGGGAAGGAACATGCCAGGGTTGTTCAAGGGGGCCCCCTTTTGAGTTTAAAAAATTCCTTAAAAAGAACTTTTTGGGGGGTTTTGGGCCCCCCTTTAGGGAAAATTGAACTTGGGTATTTCGGGGGCCCAGGGTTTTTATTAACCCGGGTATTGAAATCCCCCCCCAAAATTTAAAAGGTTTTTTTTTGGGTTTTGGAAACCCTTTTTTAAAATTTCCAAATTTTCCTTTTTAAAGATGCTGAAAAATGAGCATTCCTTTGGGGAACCCTGGGGTTTTTTTGGGCCCAAAATTCAATAACAAGGCTACCAACCTTTTTTTAAAATTTTTGGTTTTTTGGCCTTTCTTGGGGGGTTTGTTTTTTTAACATGGATGAAACCTTTTTTTTGGGGCCCAAACAATTTTCTTGGTTTTGGGGGGCCAAAAAACCTAGGGGGGTGGGGGGGTTTTTTTTCCTTGAAATTGGAAAATATTTTTGGGTAAAAAAATTTCCCCAAAAAACCCGGTTAACTTTTTTTTCAAATCCTTTAAAATTTTTAGGGCAAAGGGGGGAAAAAAATTTTTTTTAAATTTTAACCTAAGGGGGCTTAGATTTGGGGGGGTTTTTTCCCCGGAAAGGGGCCCCTTTAACCAAAGGGGTTTGAAAAAAACCAAAAAACACCCCCCTTTTTCTCCCAATACCGGAAGGGAAGTTTTCCCTGGGGCCCACCTTTTAAAAGGGTTTAAAAAACTTCTGGGGCCAAGGGGAGGTTAGCCATTTAAAACCAGTTTTTGGTTACCTGTGCTGGTTACGGTGGTTGGTTTGTCCTTTGAGCCTTGCCTAAAAAAGGCACTATGGGGACAGCAAGAGCCTTGGCCAGTATTCAAAAGCCTAGTAGGGATGACAGGTGCAAACCATCTCTGGCGAAACAGCAAGGCTTGTCTATCATGTCATCCCAGGCAGACAGACACTGGATCCCCTTAGAATGACACCGGAATCTTAGCCAATTGTTGAAATTGATCATTTTGTCTTTGTATTGTGGTATCATTCTAGGTGAAGGTAGTATGCTACTCAAGGTCAGGGTAATACCAGCTTGGGCTACATGATCAGAGAGCTCCTCAATGTCTCTTTTCATGTAGTCCAGGGAGGTACATCTTAGATCATTCACACCAACATGTACAATGACAGCGTCATACTTGTACTTGTTCTGGAGTGACCTAAGTGCCTGTGTTATGTGGAGGATCCTAGCACCCAACAGGCAGGTGACAGTAACCTTCTCCTTGTTCAGCCTGGTGAGTGGAACATCTGTGTGCCTTACTATAGAGTCTCCTATTACTAGCATGCTGGGTATGGTGTTTTGCCTTAGGGGCTGTCGTGAGGCACACTGCTGAGGTGAATTATGTGTTTTCTGGCTTGTGTTTGGAGGTGCAGGTTGCTTGCTTGTCTGCTTTGGAGGGCACTGTTTCTTTTTCAGATTGGTACCTAGTGCCTCCGAATAGTTTTTTTGTACTAATGTGTATGTTTTGCCAGTGCTTGTTTTGTAGATCCATGTGTGACTGGTGGTGTGATGCTAGTGTGTCTCTTCTCCTCTTGATTGTCTGTTACAGTCATGGGTTGAGAGCGCTTAGCCTCCAGTCTGGCTGTGTATTTGCATCTCTCATAAGTGTTTGTGTCTAGAGGTAAGAGGGGATGGTTGTCTGTATACATGAGGCAGTTGTGACATTGCCACAGAATGCCCAATTCCACCAGATGAACTGGAGAGTACACCTGAAGCTGACCTCTGAACATATATGGTCCACTGTTGTTGCCAGACATGGGCTTCATTTCTTTAAGTGTGTGAGCATGCCCAGTGTAACCTTTCAGTATTTTGTTGTCTGACATTGCCTTCATTTCTCTAAGTGTGGGAGCATGCCCAGTATGCCCTTCTGTATTGAATGTGTGGATCCATTCCAGGTAGATTGTACTCCATTGCAGACTTTTGTGTTCTACACCTACAACTAGCAAACTGTTTCTGCAGGATATCTGTACATCAGTTGACACTATGGGGTCAAACTTGGCAAGGGATATTGGGTACTGTAGGTAATTGTGTCTGTGCTGCTTCTGTTACATGGTCCTGGTGTTAGCAGAGATATTCAGACATGTACTGTTATACACTGTGATGTTTTATCTCATCAAGTACTGTCAGGTAGACATTTTTGCTTGCAGTGATGTCCTGAGGAATGCAGGGTGAATGCAGCTGTGTCCAGTATTGTGGTCAAATGCCTACATATTCCTGCAAACTAATGCCATTCTGGCGGGGGAGCTGCAGACACTTGCTGCTGGGTCTGTGTAACTGGTTCAGCAGCTTGGTACAGTGGTGGCAGAGGATCCCATACTTGTACATCCATCGACGTGACAGTATGGCCTTATCTTGCTGTGGCAATACCTCACAGCTGTACAGATTCACACAGATTACCCAGAGGCAGGGGTCATAAGTCAGGACATTACCCCTATTGTGGTTTATGAGCAGGTTTGTGGCCACCCATTCTTGTGTTTGCAGCCAGGGATAGTATGTGCACATGGCTGTGTTTCGGACTTCGCACATTCCATGCTGCCCATGCTCCCACCCCCCCTATTATTCTATCCTCCTCCATACATTATGCAAACATTCTCTGATACTTTCCCTATAGTTATCACTTCATCACAACAGTATATTGGTGCTGGTCCACAGTTCATGCAGTGGGACATGGTGGACATGTTACTGTGGTTTGTCCACATGGCCTTGCATATGGGTTCTGTGGACTGTATTATATTGTTATTTGGGAGTCCATGACATAACATACACTGGCAGTACAAGTGAGACACAGGCCTTTGGCAGAGGACTGTAGACCATTTGGCAGTGATGCAGGCCAGCTGTAGCAGTCCATTGCATTCTGTAAGTCCTACAGTCCCAGACTACAATACAGTATATTCCCCTGGGGTGACAGGGTAGGTGTGCTAGATGTTCATGCCAATACTTTCTGTCAGTATTGATCAAGTGGCGTGGATGCTGGCAGGGTGCTGCTTACAGCTAGGGACACACCTCCATGGGACACCAGCACTGCATGCTGCATTCTTTCACTATTGCCAAACACAGATTGTGGTCATATTGTACCCATTCCCAACAGCAGGGATAAGACCAGAGAGGTACCTGTGGGTGGTGGTTGGGTGAGCTGGGTGCATGTCTGCTATGGACACTACTTGCATCTGACTCACAGATATGCATGGGGCATTCCACTTATGCTGGCTTGTGCAGGGGCATCATCTGTTTCTCAATACATCATTCCTATAACCTTTGTGGTCTGCAAGTGTTTGGGCAGACAGCATCGGTATTCTTTACTACAAGCCCAGACAATGTGCTGCAAACCTGTATGTACAATTCCAAGGGTGTGTCCATTTAACGGTTACATATTATACACTGTCTGTCTGGGGTACTTTCTCCTGTGTACTGCTTGTATATCTGCCCCAAAAGTCATGCCATGTCCATCTTTCAGATGGTGACACATATTACCTCCATACATTTACAATGGTGTACTGCTAAAATGTGTTATACTGGGGAGCATTGTGTTTGGCACTGCAGTTGTGAGGACTTGGCCTTGTCATTGGCAGTACTGGGCAATGGCCACCAGGACAAACCTCATCATGCATACATACTGACCACTCTCACACAATATGAAACACATATGAACCTAACACACGCATACCTGCATATTGTACAAATGCTACAATCTATCCTGCTACCTTGGCCCCCTCAGGTAATCTGTGCTCCACTGGTATTATACTTACACATACATGTTACTACATTTCTACATAGGATTGGGGGGGCACACCTGACTGTTACATGTCTACATTGGATTGGGGGCACATCGGACTGTTACTACATTTCTTCATAGGATTAGGGGGACACACCTGACTGTTACTACATGTCTACATAGGCATGGGGGGCACACCTGATTGTTACTACATTTCTACATAGGGTTGGGGGGCACACCTGACACCTGTACACATTTGCTATGACTGTACTGGTATGTCAGGTACTCCATTTCATTCTGTATTCTAACCTATCATGCTGACTAGAGGCATATCCATGTACTACAGGTCTTAGGTTTGATTGACCTACATATCAGTTTCTGGCTTCTTACCCTTCAGAACTAACACCCCACTGCCTGACCTGATGTAGTCTGTCTGTGTAGGCCTGGGGGGGGAGATTACCCATAGCCATCATTCAGTGGCCTTAGCACAGCCTTCGTTTGTGTTTCTCTACACCTGTCCTGCTGTGAGCCTCCCTGACTAGCATGTGTGTGTCATATGGACACACATGTGGCCCACCATATTTCCTGCAGTGGGTTTTGTCACCATGTGAAGTACTGGCTACTATGGTGACACCATTATTTGTTACAGACCTCATGCTGCCACTATAGATGTCTACTATCTGCTGGTATCCCATTCAGCCACCCGATTCCCTTGCATGCTCACATCCATACCATAGATACAAGTAACAACACATACTACTCAATTAGGCAATTGGTAAGAAGAGTGACTTACGTTGTGGCTGTGCCAGTATTGAGGATGGTGCTGGAGGGATTCTTATGTCAGATGCACATAGTACACTCCTTATACATGATTGAGCACAGGTAGTGTCATGTTTGGCATCCCTTTAACTGTATGTGCGAGTCAGAGAGAGGTGTCATTCCCTGGGTCCCTACTGTGTCTCTTTGCCAAGGCCAGGGCATACTGGGCACACCTCCTTCTGCCTACTGGGGCAGGCTCAGGTTGTTCCTCCCCCAAGTCACTCTGTGCCTGTGCAGGCCTTGGCAATGGTGGGGGCTGTGTGGCCCTGCCACGTGCTGTTCCTGCTGCAGCTGTTTCCGCATGATCATATTGTGTAGCATGGCACATACAATGACAATTTGAGTATATGTAGCTGGTGAGTACTGCAAGGCTCCACCAGTTGTGTCCAGGCACTGCAACTGTGACTTGAGCATTCCAAACACATGCTCTATTATAATTCTAGTCTGTGTATGTGTGCCTCATTATGGAGTTCTTGTTCATGTGTGTGTGCATTTCTGATGGGTGTCATCAGCCACAGTTCCGTTGCGTAACCAGAATCTCCCACTAGGTGACCATAAGGGATGTCCCCATTGGCAAATCTCTGGTACAGCTGCATCAGATGCCAGATGTTGGAATCATGATAGCTTCCAGGGCAGCCAGCACACACATTCATTATAATGCCCTGAGCATTGCACACGACCTGGCAGATGATGGAGGTGAAGCCCTTGCAGTTGATGTAGACCCTACCCCGCTCAGCAGGTGGTGCTTTGATGCATATATGCGTGCAGTCTATAGCACCCACTACCTCTGGATATTCTGCTATTTGGTGATAGAGACCCATATTGCTGGCCAACGCCTCACGGATGTTGGGGAAATATACGTGCTCACCAGCATGTGCTGACATGGCATCCAGGAACTGGTGGAGTACCCTGGATGCTGATGCCTGTGAGATCTCCATGATATCAACACTAATAACACACCAAATATTTTATTAAAGCTTTCGGGTCTACACCCTTCATCAGTACCTAATAACACACCAAATATTAGTTATTAGTGTTGCTATTGATTCATTAAGCAGTGACACCATAGTTGTTTAGTTAATCCCCATGATATCCACAGTTGGCTTTTAGAAGGTACCTGTGGCTAGTATTCTTAGGTTCATAGGTAGGTACTAGGCTATTGGCCCTAGGGCCTATATATGCCTAGCCAAACAGTACCCTGGCTTTTGCCACCCAAGAAAATTATTTTCATGTGTTCTTGTCAAGCAGAGCCACAGAAGTGATCCCCGGGGTGAATTTCCCATCTCCCATCCAATCATCAAGATTTTACTTGAAGAGTGCTAATGAGGAGCTTTGTTTGATATAGATAGGTAGTTTGTTCCAGAGTATGGGAAGTCTCTGGGACAGGAATCTATCTCTCCAGCATGTTCTGTTTATTGTGGTGACAAGGTTTAGGTCCCTAGAGTGTGTAAGCTTGGAGAGATTGGGATTTCTTTACGTGAAGCATGCCCAACAGCTCCAGGTTTGATTAGCTTTGTATGTTAGGCAGAGATCACCTCTAAGGAGGCGATATGCGACAGAGTAAAGCTGGAGTTTTTTTGAGACGGTCTGCATAGGGCATCTGTTTGAGGCCGGTAATCCTCTTTGTGAGGTATTTCTGTGGCCTTTCCAGTTGTTGTAGATGTCTTGTGAGGTATATACCAAAAGGGGCGTTGTGCTCTATAATGGGTCTAATGAGTGATGAGTAGAGGGGAACAATTACCTCTTTTTTCCTGGATGAGAAACCTTTTGTGATGAGGTGTGCCATATAGAAGGATTTCCTGACTACTGTGGCGATGTGATTATCAAAGGAGAGACTACTTTCCACCTGTGCCCATAGGTCTCTTATCACACTTTCAGTGTTAAGTAGGCTACCGCCTATGTGGTAGTTCATGGGTACAGAGTTTTTACCAAAAGGGATGACAATGCACTTTTTGATATTGAGCTTGAGGCCATGGCTTTGACACCAGGCATCTGTCTCAGTGAGGCCCTTTTGTAGGATGTCCACATTGTTAGGGGTTTTGATTATGGCTCCTGGTTTGCAGTCATCTGCAAACATTGCTAGCCAAAGACCTTCTGTTTTAGCCTGTACTTCAGAGAAGTAGATATCAAACAGGAGAGGACCTAGGACTGAACCCTGTAGTACTCCACTTGTCACTGGTCTGAAGTTGGACTTAGAGTCTGCTACTTTCACAGTCTGGGTTCTGTCAGTGAGCCAGTTGGCAACCCATCTTGTGACATAGGGATTTATACCTAGTTTAGTGAGTTTGTCTATAATTCCAGAGTAGGGGATGGTGTTGAAAGCCTTGATGAGATCTAGATAAGCTGCGTGGACCACCTTATCCTCATCTACAGCTTTGGTGACCACTTCAAAGAAGTCTATCAGGTTTAGGAGACATGATTTTCCTTTTACAAACCCGAACTGGGTGGGGTCCAGAGTTTGGAGATTACCAATGTCATTGTTTATAAGTTCCATGATGATATGTTCCATAGCCTTGCAGACCAGGCTCATCAGGCTAATGGAGCGGTAGTTCCTGGGGTCCTTGGTGGCTTCCCCTTTGTGAAGTGGGATAACTATTGCTGTGCGCCATTCAGTGGGCAAAAGCCTAAGGTGAGGCTATGATTGAACATGGTACTTAGGTGGGGTGTCAGTTCGTTCTGTAGTTCATGTAGAACGTAGCCTGGGATGTTGTCAGGTCCCATGAATGCTGTGTTCTTGGCTTTGGAGAGTGTGTTTTTTACCTGTGCAGCCATGATTACAGGTACTTTGCATTCTTCTGGTATAGAGATGGGCCCTTTAGGGGATGAGAGGGGGGTAAAGTTAGCACTGAACCTATCTGCCAGGATGTTGACAATATCAGTTGGTTCTGTATATTTAGTGCCATTGTGCTGTAACTCAGAGCAGATCTGAGTGTTGCCATTGAGATTCTTGACATAGCTATAGAATGCTTTGTGGTTGTCTTTAGAATCAGTGACGATTTTGTTTTCATAACTAGCTTTGGAGGATTTTATGAGGGATCTCAGCTTCTTACTGAGGCTGACTATGGGGTTCCTCCAATCATGGGATTTTTACTCTTTTTTGCAACAGTTTGTTTATTCTGTTGTAGAGTTTGTTTATAGCAGGTGACCACCAGATTGACTTCCTTTTTTGGAGGATAGCATCTTGGTTCTGTTAGGGATTGCACGAACCATGCACTCATGTAAGTGCTTATAAAGTGCAATTGTATAGGATTCAGCAGTCGTATCTCTATTGTCCGTCAGCATGGATGTCGTGAAGTTTGCCACTTCTGTCTTAAGAAGCATGAAGT
The DNA here is from genome assembly GCF_019279795.1 of Protopterus annectens. Taxonomy (NCBI): domain Eukaryota; kingdom Metazoa; phylum Chordata; order Ceratodontiformes; family Protopteridae; genus Protopterus; species Protopterus annectens. The sequence goes on along the minus strand of NC_056728.1, from coordinate 1,542,522,889 downwards.
TGGCTTTGGCGGTTTCCCTAATGGGGGGTGGGGATGGGATGTGGATGTCTAGGGTGATTTGCTTGTGGTCGGATCTGACCAACAAGGAACTGACCTCTGGTGTGGAACACCGGTTGCCCATGTTGGTAATGACCAGGTCTAGGATATTGCTGCCCCTGGTGGGGGTGTGGATAAGTTGATCCAAGATACTGGAATTTATGAATTCCAGAAAACGTTGAGCACAAGAGTTAGTACATGAGTAGTTTTTCCAGTTAATTTTGGGGTAGTTGAAATCGCCCATTATTAGGGTGTTAGGTTGTACCCTAATATTTTCTAGTGTGTCAAGAAATGAGGAGTGGGAATCCTGGGGCATGGTGGGGGATCTGTAGCAAGCTACAATTTGCATTGCGGTCTTGCCCAGAGTTAGTTGCACTTGGATAATTTCAGATGCATTATGCTGAGCAACTAGACTGGAGGTGTGGATATCCTTAATGAATATGGGCATGCCTCCGCCTTTAGTGCTTCGGTCCAGGTTAGGTGGCTGAAAGGTGTGTATGAATTATAGCCTGGTAATGCAGGGGTGCTCTCTGGAGCCTTGAACGAGGTCTCTGTCACTGCACAGATGTCGATGTTCTCCATTTTAAGGAGTGCCTCGAGTGAGAGAATTTTGAGGTTTAGACTTCTAGCATTAAGTAGGATTACCCTCAGATTTTGCTTGCTTGTACCTGTTACAGTGGTGAATTTGTCATTTGAATCTTGCCTAAAAAAGGCACTATAGGGGTGGCAAGAGCCTTAGCCAGTATCCAGAATACCAAGGGCGACAGGTGCAGGCCATCTCTGGCAAAGCGTTGTGGTTTGTCGATCATGTCATCCCAGACAGACAGATACTGGATCCCCTTAGAATGACACCAGAAGCTTAGCCAATTGTTGAAGTCAATCATTTTGTCCTTGTACTGTGGCATCATTCTGGGTGATGGCAGGACACTACTCAGGGCTATGGTCATACCTGCCTGGGCTACAAGATCAGAAAGCTCCTCCATGTCTCTTTTCATGTAGACCAGGGAGGTACGTCTCAGGTCATTCACACCAACATGGACAATGACAGAATCATATTTGTACTTGCTGTGGAGTGACCTGAGTGCATGCATTATGTGGCAGATCCTGGCACCTGACAGGCAGCTGACAGTAACTTTCTCCTTGTTTAGCCTGGTGAGTGGAACATCAGTGTGCCTGACTATAGAGTTACCTATGACTAGAGTGTTGGGTACATTGTTATGCCTTATGGGCTGTGGTTGAGTGGCACACTGAGTTTGTGGGCTATGTGTCATTTGGGTTGTGTTTGGGGGGTGGAGGTTGCTTACGTTTCTGCTTTGGAGGTCCCTGTTGCTTGGGTAGATTTATTTTGAGAACCTCCATGAATGTAGGTGTGTGTTTTGTGTTTCTATGTGTGTGTTTTGGTGGTGTAGGTTTTGAGGGACTATGTGATGAGTGTGGTGTGGTGCAAGTGTTTACCTTCTCCCCTTGACTGTCTAGTCCAGTCTTGGATGAAGAGAGCTTTGCTTCCAGTTTGGTTATATAAGTGCATCTGTCACAGATTGTAGTGTTGGGTGGTAGGAGGAGAGGGCTGTCTGTGTACATGAGGCAATTACTGCATTGCCCCAAGATGCCCAGATTCATCAGATAGACAGGAGAAAACACCAGGAGCTGACCCTTAGACATGCCTGGATAGGTGCTTATTTATTAAGTACTAAAAACTGTTTTCCTCTAGACAAGTGAGGAAAGTTGAGTGCTATAGTAATTTGTAGCTTAGTTAGTGCTTACAATGCGTTCTGAACAAGTGCTGAGCTCAAAGAAACATATTTGAGTACTGAAACTAGAAAACTGGCTAGTTCTAAGAAACAAAATTAAGCTAGAAGGCTTCCCCCCAACACAAAAAGGCTTGGGGGCTCAGAAGCTTACAAACAGTCCTGGATACAACAAATCTGTATCTGGACTAGAAAACGTATAGGAAAGGCAGGAAACAAGCTTGAACATTTTTTTTGTAAAGTGGAAAGGAGGAGCAGAAGCTAACTGGGTTGGCCTTCTCAAATGTTCTCCCTGGAATAGGTAGAATGAGGTAATGACACTAGACTGGGAGGAGTGTCCCAGATCAAATTTAGTAGGGGCAGGCAACTGCAAAGCCACCAAGTATAAAAACAGGATACCAAGAAGGAGGGAGGGTGGTGAACAAAAATCAGAACAAACAAACTCAACCAGATGCTTAACAATTGTAGAAAATTCTACTTAATACTTCACACACAGTGAGTAAAATAAAAGTGCTATAAATAACTCAGAACTACACATACCTTGGTATCCACTGGGATGGGTTCCCCTCTGTTAGTTCTGTGTCAGGCATGGCCGGCACAGCTCAACAATTTGCTGTAGAAAGTCCCTATCCACCCTATAGCACTCCACTATCGCCAGCTCATGTAGCCCCTGTTAGGTTACCCTGGGTCTGTACACTCTTCTCCATCTCCTCACTGTGGGTTGGTTGACATCATTCTCATCCTCACCACCCTCAGCCTCTTCCACATGTTGATGTATGATAGCTGCTGCAGCCCCTATCATTTTGTTGTTTTTGTTTGTTAAAACTTCCTCGCTTGTATACACCAGTGGTGTAGAGTATGTGGGAAAAACCAGAGGGGAAGGTGTTTGCATAGTTTATAGTAGTGTTCTGGGCTGGGCTGATGCCTGTATAATTGGCTGATTCTGATACATTTCACCTGCCAGCTATGCTAGTTCTCCTTGATTACCTTCCTACTACTGTTTTCCCTTCTCATTGCCTTCCTGTTTAAGCCCAGGGGCGCGCCGCAAAAACACAGTGCTCTAATGTGCACAGAGCTGCTATTTCCTGGTTTATTTATTTTTTTCCTTTAAAACCTGCTGAGCGGCATGCATACCCGCTTAGGTAATGTAAAAAGTGCTAGGCAGCCTCAGACACACCCCCTTGCTTAGCTCTGCTAAGCTAAGGGCAAACCCGAGCCACAGGGCTCCAATCCCCTTACAGTATGCCTGGCACACACCCCTATGATGTCAGCTAACTCTTAGGCTTGAACCAAGCTATTCCTGCACTTACACTGTTGGGTGCTGACTAGCATTGAGGGGAAATCTGGGATTCAGTATCATTCCCCTCATTTGCATTGGATTGTCTGCTGATGCATAGTTACAATTCCCACGCTGAGCCTCCCCCTTAGCAACCACTATTCACTGGCCATGTTGTCCTCTGCCTGCCATTGAGTATAATGGCAAAATAGTGATTTTGGTTAGAATGCTTATTTCAGGTTATTTTTTTATATTTTCGGCCCGATCCCATTTGTGCTCCACTGTTTTCCATGCCAATGGCCATTGGCATGCTTTACACGTTATATACACCCTTTATTTGGAGCTGTCATTATTTGGAGCTGTCATGGCTCCGTTTTGTAGTTTGCAGAAATGTACTCGTTACTAACTGAGTACATTTCTGCAGATTACACTAGTCCTGCATGGCCGTATGCCAGCTTCCTGGATCGCAAATTCACCTCATTTGCATGGTTTTCAGCTGCAAATGGGGTAATTTGCATACAGGAGCTGTGTCCGTGCAGGAATAGTGCAGGAGCGCTCGTGCACATCCCTGCAGCTTATTCCTGGATCGCACTGCAGACATATTGCCTCCTGGAGCTCCTGCACTGTTCCTGCACACCGTGCAGGGCTTGCTGAATCCAGGGGTTTGTCTGGCACTTAGTTCTGATGAATAAGCATATAAGCTGTTAATGAGCTGCTTCTGTAGTGCAGGGTTTGATTCCTGCAGCCTTTGTTTGTCTACTGTGCAACTCTGACTGAGTCACTTTACCTGCCCTGAAAAGGGTTACTTTCATCCAGTGAGCTATCCCAAGCTGTTAGCAAATGTGTTACACATTTGTATTTTAAATTCATGTATCCTCCGAGTAGTTGCTACTTAGTGCTTCACACTATGAATCACAGCAAGTTTCTTCTAGCTTAATGTGTTGTCAGATGCATTTTCAATAAATGTGAGTATCAAGAGGAGAGATTTACTGTTGCTCATGTTAAGTCTGTTTTCAATGTGGGACTGTTTTGTTTAGCAAATGTCCGTGTGGTTTTATTGTAAATTTTAAAATAAAAGTTTTAAATTAACACCAAATTCCAGTGATAATTACATAGAACACACAGTGACATACCTGGACAATGTCTACGGCAAATGGGGAGAGATAAACAAGTAATGGGATATTGGAATGGCTGTTGGGGGGGTGCTAGTCCATTACCCTGCCTGGGGCACCATTTGACCATACTCTGGCTCTGTTTGAGGAAGTTGTACCAATCAGGCTAAAATAGTAGTCTATGAAGTTTTATCAGTTCCCATGAAAATGAAATCCTCCTGTTAGCAATCTGCATGGCTCCCTTTACATGTGCATTTTTGACAGATACTTCAGTGTAATAATTTTCTAGTCTCATAGCCATGTTTAACGATTTTTAACATTTTCAGTAATTGTAATGTTATCAGAGTGAATAGTAAATAATTCACATATCTTGGGTCAGTAAATGCTTAGTCTATAATTTGCAGCAGCAGGTCCAGGTAGGGTTATTTTCTATAGACTCAATCTGACGTGGATGAGGCTTTACTCACAGATGTCTGTGTTGGCAATTAGACTGCAAACTGCAATGATATATGTGCTAGTCACTTCTGTCACTTGGTAAAGAATA